>NW_015172056.1:82961-83234 GCF_001447785.1 Gekko japonicus | reverse complement strand
CCTTATTCTGGCTCAACTTTCCCAGCCAAAAACAAAAATCAAAACCAAATACTTGCCTAGTTGCCGTGCTTTCCCAAGCCAGAGGTTTTGTCACTGAGTGCTGTTAGTGCTGCAAAGTGCATCCTCATTTGCAAACCGCTGCCACCATGTCTGGACCAATGACAAACACTTTCCCGTTCTCAGGTGCTGAGCTCACAGCCACCTGGGGCCTTGGGATCCTCACTGGGTCTTGGTCCTTTTCTGAGGCTCTTTTACATCTGGGTTCCTCTCAAA
>NW_015172056.1:80658-82900 GCF_001447785.1 Gekko japonicus | reverse complement strand
TAAAAATACCTCTGCGTTTATTTGAATCCTTCAGATAACAAAGAGTGTTTGCTCGGCAGAAACCACTCACAAAATACAGCACTGGCAAAAAAACAACAACAACACTATACTTGCACTGGGGTAATCTTGCGACCTGGCTTTCTCACCCGAAGGTTTAAGAAAGAGAGTCCACTCCCACAGGCATAGTCCACAGCATTCCTGGTTGCAGTCGTGAAGGCCTCAGCCTCTGTTCGTTCCCTGTGTGACTACTGCCCGACGTTCGGTAAAGGCCTCTTATCAGTTGGTCAAGGCCACCAGGTGTTTTTAATTAACGCTCAGCCCCAAACAGGCTGCAACCAGCCTGTGAAAACTTATAGCTTGGTCGCATTAATAAAAGCCTAAGTTCTGTAAGTTCTAATCCTTACAGCGCCCTAAAGCGCCCCGGATCCGAGCTCCTCTCTTCCTGAGGTGCTCGTTCGGGTCTCCGCTCGCGCGGAATCCCTCCTCCACCGCGGGCGGGCGAGACGCCCTCGGGAGCAACCCGAGGATGCGTCCACCATTCGCGGGAGGTGCTGGCCCACTTTGATGATCCCTCCCAGTTGTCCTGGCGTGTGACGCCTCCCCCTACGGCATCGGCGCAGTTCTTGCACACGTTCTCCCCGACGGCCGCGAGGTTCCCGTGGCCTATTACTCGCGGACGCTGATGGCCGTGGAGCGCAACTATGCAGAAATCAACAGGGAGGGGTTGGCAATTGTGGCAGGGGTAAAAAATTTTCACAACTTCGTATATGGGCACCCCTTCATGATTGTTACAGACCATAAGCCCCTTTTGGGCCTCCTGGCTGCCGACAAGCAAACGCCACAAGTCTTGTCTCCCCGGGTGCTCAGGTGGTCACTTTTCCTGGCAGGGTACCAGTACCGCCTGGAACACCACCCAGGCAAAGCAATGGGCCACACCGATGCTCTGAGCAGGCTGCCGCTCCCCGTCGCGGATGCCAACCCAGCACCTGCCACGGGCGTTCTGCTCCTTGAGGACGTTCCGCAGCCCCCTCTGCAAGCTGCCGACGTTGCGGCCAAGTCAAACCACGACCCCCTTATCTCCCAGGTCCAGAGGTGCCAGACATGCCAGGAAGTTCGGCCCAACCCGCCAAGCACACCCTCACAGTCCTGGGAGTCAACCCGCAAACCCTGGTCCCGGCTACATCTCGATTTTGCCGGACTGTTCCAGGGACTAACATTCCTAATCGTGGTTGACTCCTACTCCAAATGGCTGGAGGTCAGCCCCGTGTCCACTACCCCCACCAAGGCAGTAATCAGATCCCTACGCCGGCTCTTCACCACACATGGCCTGCCGGATACTATAGACAATGGGGCAGCCTTTGCAGTGGGTGCCTTCGGGACAGCTGCTCCCCAAGAGCCACCCTTTGTCCCCGACCCTGGAGAAAGGAGACAAGCCATTGTAAGACAAGCTCCTGAATCCCCACATTGGAAAGGTGGTGGCCGAGCAGCTTATAATCAACCGTGTCGAATGCTGCCGACAGGTCTAGCAACAGCAGCACCGCCGTCCCACCCCGATCCAGATGCCTCCGGAGGTCACCCATGAGGGGGGGTGAATCTGGCCTGTTACAGCCGGCCAGATTAACCCGGGGTTACTCTAGCCTAGGCCAGAATAACCCCTTAATAACCCCTCCGGGGTTATTCTAGGCTAGGCCAGAGTAACCCCGGGGTTACTCTGGCCTAGCCTAGAATAACCCCGAGTGTTTATTGAGGGGTTATTCTGGCCTAGCCTAGAGTAACCCCGGGTTAATCTGGCCGGCTGTAACAGGCCAGATTCCCCCCCTCCCCCGGCCAGAGTAACCCTGGGGTTACTCTGGCCGGGGGGTTACTCTGCCAGAGTGGTAAGTTAAATGTCAGCTGAATCCAATCTCTTCTTCTTTTTAACTTCTTTTTTTAACTTCTTCTTTTTAACTGCACAACACAACAACCTGTAACCCCGGGCTTAGTTGAGTGGTAACTTAGATGTCAGTGTAACCAGCACAGTGTCAGCTTCTGAGGGTTTCAGGTCCATGAGAAACTTGTCAGGCAATCTGAGATTCCTCTTGGTAGTGAAGAACAGGGTATGAATCCAATCTCATTAGTCAAAAGACCCAAATATCAACAGTACTACGACTGACATTTCTTTGGAGAGCCAAATTTTTTAAACTATATAGGTAAGTTGTTGTTCAGTCGCACAGTCGAGTCCGACTCTTCGCGACCCCATGGA
>NW_015172056.1:76779-79430 GCF_001447785.1 Gekko japonicus | reverse complement strand
ATTCCTGGACATGTCTCCTGGGGCATTGCTACTCTTGCTACTCCATGGCTTAGCCCTGCAGGACAGGTACCACAAATAGAGGTAGCAGCCTAGGGTTGCCATCCTCCAGGTAGGGCCCAAAGATCTCCAGGAATCACAACGAATTTCCAGACTACAGGGTATTAAGGAATGCCTGTTTTAGTCGCTTCGAAACTATTTAATCTTCTCCAGACAGGAATTCATATTTTAAAACTGATTTCTCTTGCTTCTTCCAAGAGGGATCCATTCCAACATGGAATTTTGTAACAGTATTTGAGATTGTCCTTTGTAATACATGCTGCAAAGAGTCAGGGCTTTGAGGGCGAATCTCCAGAGTAGCAAGATGTGTTGTTAAACAACAGGATAAAATGATAAAACTGAGTACTGCTAATAATGAAAACAGATTCAATGAATGTAGGCAGCCATGTGAAAATTGCTATCTCTAGTCCGTGAAGCCCTCTCTTCTGATCAGGGGTCATTTTGTAGAAAAAGAGCTAGGGGAACTCATTAGCATAACTCATTAGCATATGCCACACCCCCTGACATCAGGGGCCCGGCAGTGGACCTGCAAGGCCAGCGGGAGTGCGAGGAAGCCCCACGAAGGCCCTCCCTGGCCCCAGGCAGGCAGGGGTGGGGAGAGGTGGGGAGGAAGCAACTTACCCTCCCTCTTCTCCTGCCTCCTCCTGGCTGAATGAGGGCTGGAAGCGGGGTGGCCGGAAGCAGGGGGCGGGGCTTCGTCATGTGCCCCGCCCCCCTGCACCTCACCCGGGGGGAATGTGTTCCCCCACGTTCCCCCCCGAAATGACCTCTGCTTCTGATGACCCTCCAATGCCTTTTAGAAGAAACACTATGGGAGAGGGGAATCCCACCCTCCCCTTCTCTAGGCCACTCCCTCGCTGGGCAGCCTGCCTCATAGCAAGGCCTCCACCTGCCTGGATGGGATCTCCTGGGTAGAAGCATGGGACCTCCCCCTTTCCTGTCCACTGGGAGGGCAGAGGTAACTTCCATTCCTCCTGCTGCAGCACTGGTGCCACCTACCTGGTTTGGGTGGTAGCCCACTTCCCTTTTATTCCCTCCAAATGAAGGCTGGTGTCTCACAAAGTAGTATCACAAGATCTCATTTTTCCCTCCTGTTATTTAATTTTTTTTCTTTTTTGGATTTTTGTGCAATCCTGGGGGCTGATTGCACAAAGACCCCCTATTCTGTACATGACCCCGGCATATGGCTTTAACAATCCACGCACTAAGGACCCATTTTGGAATTAGATATAGGATACCCCCAATAATGGTTACTGGCCCTCTTTCTGGTGTTGTTTATATGTCTGTGATTGGATTATTTTATAATTTTAACCGTATTTTAATTGCTCAAATGTTTTAATGTTTTTCATGTTTCCACCTCGTGGACCCTGATTGGGTAGAAAGGTAGCATTAAAATGTTTTAAATAATAATAGATTCAGGTGGCTGTGTTGGTCCAAAGCAGCAAAACAAAGTTTTGAGTCCAGTGGTACCTTTAAGACCAAGAAAGTTTTATTCAAAGTATTGTGCGTGCACACGAAAGCTTATACCAGGAATAAAACTTTCTTGGTCTTAAAGATGCCGCTGGACTCAAACTTTGTTTTAAATAATAATAAATACCCAGAACAGAAGTGACAAAGCTCGGTATCCACAGACAAGGAACAGGTCTCTCTGGATGGAGGATGGTGGTGGTGGTATGTCATTGTGAGTTAACTAAAAGGTTACCAGATTGGATGTAACTTTGGCCGAATCTGCATTTGCATTTTTAAATCAATCAGTTTCGTGCTGCCGTGATGCCGTCTTTCTCTATGCTTGTTTGAACGTTGTTTGGAGAAGATTCTTTTAAAGTAGTAGGGAGGCGAAATGTCAGTGGAGCCGCCACGAGAAGGTGATAAACATATGTGGACATGCAAAAGTATGCTAGCACTGCTGAGGTGTGAAAACGAAACCAAATGTAGACAGCTTTTTTGAAGACGGAGTCAGAAGGCTGGGACACCGGTGGGAAAGACAAATGCAGATTCGACCTTTGAGATTTCTGTGTAGCTGAAGTGCATTTTCTGCCCCCTGGTGGCAACTCCATTCTTCAAGGAGGTGCTCTGGCTGCATTCTGCCACGGAGATCTTAAAGCTGCAGCCACTGAATGAGGATCCTGGTGGTGGGGGGTAGAAAGCACCGTCAAGTTGCAGCTGACTCATGGTCACTGTAGGGTTTTCAAGGCAACAGATGAACAGAGGTGGTTTGCCTTTGCCTGTCTCTGCATACCTACCCTGGACTTGGTTCAAACTGCTCCTGTTCCTACTGGACTAATTTGATCCGGGGACAAGCGCAGCCACACGTACCTGTCTCACCACTCAGCACATCGCTCCTGGGCGTCCATACTGTCCACAAACTTCAGGTGCGCAGCGGTGGTTTTAAAAATGTCTTCACAGTTTGCGCATGTGCATAGGCAATCTTTCATATAATTGAGATCCTCGCGCAGAACACTGTATCCCGAAAGCATGCCCTGAAGCGAAGACTTCCCTTTAAACTTGAACACCGAAACTGGCCTCCGTGAGGTCCCAGACTTGTCTAAAGCCTTAAACTAAGCACTGTCCCCCCCCCCCCCCGTTTTTTTTTG
>NW_015172056.1:32884-76672 GCF_001447785.1 Gekko japonicus | reverse complement strand
CACGGCAGGGAAATGCAGCTACAACTGGAGCACCAGGAAAACACCACTTGGGGACCTGGTAGCAGAATACTCCGGTTTAAAGGGGGTTTGCCACGGTTGGCAACAGCTAGGGACGGGAGGCAGATGTTGTGCGTGTGATCGTGCGTATGTAGTCCATTTCTAACCGGCTCAAATGGCCCGTCCGAACGCACGCTTTGCGTGGCAACCCTGGACTTCCTTGGTGGTCTCCGTCCAAGTGCTAACCAGGGCTCACTTTGCTTAGCTTCTCAGAGCTGATGAGATCAGGCTAGGCCAGGCCAACCAGGTCAGGGCAAGGATCCCAGCAGGTCATATTCATTCAGGCTTAAGGAAGCAAGAATTGCCCTGTTGGCCCTGACCCGGATAGCCCAGGCAAGCCCAACCTCATCAGATCTCAAAAGCTAAGCGGGGCTGACCCTGGCAAGTACTTGGAAGGACGTCCGCCAAGGAATACCAGTGCCGCCATGGCACAGGGGCAGGTAATATCAAAGCCACCTCTCTGAAGTGTCCTAGCCCCACTAGGGGTCGCCAGAAGTCACCATGACTTCCAGGCTCACAAGCACACACACACACACAGTACTCACCAAATGAAAGAAAAAAACAAAAAACAAGAATTGCCCTGCAGGATCACCTCAGAAAAGCCTATCTGGTCCAGCGCTGTCTCCAAAAGCAGCCATCCAAATGCCCCTCTGAAAGCGTGAGGTCGCCTTAGCCAGAGTCAAGTCCATTGATCTATCAGGCTCAGTATCCCATCCTGTGGCTGGCAGAAGCTCAGGGTGAGCTCTTTTACATCCCTTACTATCTGACCCTTTTAAATGGAAATGCCGGGGTTGGCTTTGAATTGCCCTCCAGAAGCCTTTAAAACCAGTACTGGTTTGTTGTGTTGCTATCCCTTGAGACCTTTGAGGAGCATTTCACCCAAATATTGTATTTTTGACTTTCTTCAGCTGCTTATGTGTGTTCTGCGCTTTGACGAAACAAGCAAGGGAGCCCAAATGTATCATATCTTCCAACATTTCACTCACAAAACATTTTGTTCATAAAAATAAGGACTTGCTTGTAATATCTTGATTCTCTGCTGAAGAGTTACTGCCCAAATGAGTAAAAGGTAAAGGTAAAGGTTCCCTTGCTCGAAAGCCAGTCAAATCCGACTCTAGGGTTGCGGTGCTCATCTCCGTTTCAAAGCCGAAGAGTCAGCGCTGTCCGAAGATGTTTCTGTGGTCATGTGGCCGGCATGACTAAACACCAAGGCGCACGGAACGCTGTTACCTTCCCACCAAAGTGGTCCCTATTTATCTCCTTGCAATTTCTTGCTTTCGGACTGCTAGGTTGGCAGGAGCTGGAACTAGAGACGGGAGCTCACTCCATCATGCGGCACACTAGGGTCTCAAACTGCTGAACTACTGACCTTCCACAGCCTGCAGTTCAGCGTCTTAACCACTTGAGCCACCGCAGCTCTAAAGGAGTACAGGATGCTATATGTTGGGTTTCCAGCTCTGGGTTGGGAAATACCTGGAGATTGGTGTGTGTGTGTGTGTGTAGATTGGTGTGTGTGTGTGTGTGTGTGGAGCCTGGGGACAGTGGGGTTTGGGGAGGGGAAGGGAGGGGAGAGACCTCAGCAGAGTACGATGCCACACCTCCAAAGCAGCCATTTTCTCCAAGGGAAATGTTCTTGGTTGTCTGGAGATCCATTGTAATAGTGGGAAATCACCAGGGGCCACATGGAGGCTGGCAACGCTACTATAGGCTGTAGTCATTTATGTGAAGGGGTTTAAAGCCAAGAAGGTACTTGTTCGTTAGGTTAAAGATGGGGCTGAAAAACAAAATGGTTGCTGTGAACTTTTATCAATAGTTCAAAACAAGCCCCGTATGAAATGCCTGGTTCTGTATGGAGTAGAGAGCCTTGAGGTTCACGCACAGCCTTTTCTCACATGCAAGTGTGCTGAAGTAACGATGCTTCCCGCTTTCTGCATCCCACCTCTACAGACTCTAGGGAGAGAAAGCAATCCTGACGATAGCTCTATTAGTGCACATTCACCGAACGTTATCCTCAGCCACTAACAGATCGAAAAAATAAAGTCTGGTTCACCCGTGCAATACATTCTCATTTCCAGTAAATTCCTGTTTCTTTGGGGTTTCTCCCCCCCTGTTCAACATGTGTTTTGTTCCCTCTAGCAGTCAGTTCAATATCACACCGCTTTATTTCCAGCATAAACACCTGCAGCTGAAATCTACTGGGAGATATGCTGAAAATGCAGCTGTGTGATATCGAATCAACCACTAGAGGGAGAAAAATAGGTGCAGAGCAGACCCCCCCCCCACACACACACACAAGAAACAGGAATTTACCAGTAAGTAAAATGAGAATGCGGAAAAGCTCAAAATGAGGTGAAAGGGAGTTGGTGGAATGTACTGCATTGTTTCAGAGAGCAAGTGGGAGAGTCTAGCTTTCTCATTTTAAAAAAACCTTCCTGAAAGTTTTGTTAAAAGCTCGGAGGAGGAGGAGGAGATTGGATTTATACCCCGCCCTTCACTTGGAGTCTCAGAGTGGCTTACCATTTCCTTTCCCCTCCTCACAACAGACACCCTGTGAGGTAGGTGGGGCTGAGAGAGCTCTTTCAAGGACTGCTTTTGAGAAAACAGCTCTGAGAGAATTTGTGGCTGATCTAAGGTCACACCAGCAGCTGCATGTGAAGGTAGGGTTGCCAAGTAGTACTTCACCTCTGGAGCGGGGGACTCCCGGGTGACGTGCACGCCGGGGGTGGGGTTCCCCCCGGGGACCGATTCCGCCGCGGTGGAAATCGGGCCTCCAAAGCGGGGGTTTACCCGCCACCCGCCCCCACTTGGCAGCCCTATGTGAAGGAGTGGGGGGAATCAAACCCAGTTCTTCCAGATTAGAGTCTGCACTCCTAACCACTACACCAAACTGGCTGTCAACGGGAAGAAAGGTTCTACCTTTTGTTCAATATTACATTTCCCCCCAAGTTTGTGGCTCAGAACCACAAATGGCATTGTCCTAATAAAAAGGCAAGGTTCTTCCACAATCGCACAACAGCTGAGAGTTAGGAGTGCTAGGTCGTCGGCTGCCTATTTTCCTAACATTACATTCTGGTTTCTGTGAGGTTTGTGTGCATATCATGTGGACAAGACAACCAGTCTAATTGGGGATAACTGAAAAGTGATGCTCGTAGTTCTGTGAATGGAGCTAACAAGTGGGATTCAGATCAAGATCTCAGCATGAGGGAATGAGGGAGTCAAGCTTTCCTCCCCATGCCTTCCTCTTGCCCTGAAATGGCCCCACGGAACTACTATGGGGCACACTGGGGAAGTATACAGCTATTGATGCAGGAGTGATTGGTGATGGAAGAATCGGGGACAGTGGTAGCGCAGGGGTCCCCAATATTCTTGAGCCTGTGAGCACCTTTGGAATTCTGACACAGGTTGATGGGCACAACCACCAAATGGCCACTGCAGGAGGTGGAGCCAACCACAAAATGGCTGCCGCAGGAGGCAGGGCCACAAACAGAGAGGAAGTCCAGACGCACGGGGGAAAGAGGGATGAGAGAGAATGAAACACACACAGTGGTGGCTGCTGCCACTGAAACAATGTTATTTTAATCTGTATAGCTTATTGGATCTTCAGTGGTCAATCAGAAGCACTGCTGGGTACAAGCCCCACCCACTTTCTAGAAACACTTGGTGGACACCAAGAAAGGTGTTGGGGTAAGCACCGTGATGACCACATGCACCATTCTGGGGATGCCTGGGCTAGGCAGACATAAAAATAGGTGCAGATCTGCACTCACTACATTGGTGTCCCTGATAAATCTTCACTTGAGGACAGAGTTATGGGGAAAATTGAAGCCAAAGACGTTGTGTGGGGAACTGATTGGCTGGCCATCTGTGATGTCACAAAGCACCTTCCCCCCTCTTCCTGCAGCATTATTTACAAAAATAATAATAATTTTTAAAATCAGGGGTTCTATGGTTATTTAAATGGCTAATCATAAAGACTCTTCAAACAAACTGTATAGGGGGATGGCGTGAGAAGAAAAGAGCCAGATCAGTTGCTGTAGAGGCATGAACCTACACCCTTTGATAAGAAAACTGAACATGGGGCAAAACACCTCTGCTGGCTCCTCTTTTTATGTATATTTGTACACACCTAAAACAAAACAGAGAAAACCAGAGTTTCATTAAGCCCTTTTGGAACTATCTTTCATAGGTCGTTTCTTCTCATTCACTGTTAATCTCCTCGCTTCATCCACTTTCACTCACAATGGTGCATGCTATTAATTAATTAATCAAATTGCATTATTCAAATTAATCAAATTGATTAATCAAAATGCATTCACCAAAGCGTTGCCTGTTCCTACATCTACAAAACCTTAGCATTTGAAGAACCAGGACTGGGATCAACCCAAAGCAATAGGCATTGCAGGCCACTGTCTAGCAGAATTCAAGTGCCATCATATTGATCAGGAGAGTTTTTGAGGGTGAACATAAATAGAACCAATGGGAAAACAGGAAGTGTGTGTTGTGGGGAGGTGGGTCCCTCTCAGCTTCCTATGATTTCCCTGGTCCTCAGCCCTTTTCTCTTGTTCCATCACGATAACAATGCAGAGCATTTGTATAGTGCTTTCAACTGTTCAAAGTGCTTCACAAAATCACCTCACTGTGCTGGTCTTCAAAGCAAACATTGAAAGAAACTGAAATCACGTGGGGAAAGCACAGCATATCTTCCCTATCTCTGAGAAAATGGAGTCCAGAACAGGGTGGTAACTGCTTAACACCCCTGCACTACAGTTTCACTGATTATAGCCGGTTTTTGCATTTGAATGGGGTAAGAAAGGGCTTCAATTGGTTCTAGAAATGGGGAACATGATTACCCCTTCCCCTGACCCTTGGGACAATAGGGTCTAGGCCGGGTGAGGATGGGGGTAACCCATTCCCCAGCAATTTTCCCAATTACAGCCCTTTCCTCTTACTGTATTTTTGATGCAGACTATTTCTACCTTTCTCTCTCCACCGCCCCATATAACAAAATGCAAAGAAGGTGGAAGCAGCAAAATGAACTTTCACTTAAAGCAGCAACGTAACTTGAACCAGCACTAGGCAATGTGTGGTGAGATTTTGACAAATACGGGACATTGGTCACAATGGCAGAACATGGACTTGAGACGTTTAGGAAGATGACCCCACACTCAAATTTTGTAAGATCAAGGAGAACACCCATGCAAAGGGCTGGTCTCGTGGTGGTGCTGAGGTCCCTTCTCCCCAGAGTCCGGCTTTGTAGGTTTGGGTCAGCATTTGCTCTGCTTGCTTATTGTGTCTTTGATCCATGGCACCACACAGCAGACTTTGCTATAGACTCCTGGATTCCCTTTCTGTGCGCATACATAGGTCCCCCAAGAAACCACGCCTTCAAGCTTCCCGTCACAGACCAGTGGGCCCCCAGAGTCACCCTGCAGGGAGAAATCATAGAAATGATCAGTGGGGACACCTCTACTAATCTGATGCACTCTACTTCATAGGGCCGTAAGTCCAACTAGATTGCCTACTCTGTTCTGTATAATGTACTACCACGAAGAAGGAGGAGGAGGAGGAGACTGGATTTATATCCCACCCTTCACTACCCAAAGGAGTCTCAGGGCAGTTTACAATCCCTTTCCCTTCCCCTCCCCATCACAGACACCCTGTGAGCAATGCTCCCTCTAAGCTCTGGAGTCCTGTGAGCAAAAATTCCACTTTGTGAGCTACTGGCATTAAAGTGGTGAGCAAGTAATTTGGCTACTGCATAAATTAGTTTGCTCTGGGGCCCTCCTTCCTGAGCTAAGACAAAAACGTGTGAGCCAGAGGCTAAAAAACTCTGAGGTAGCTCACACTAACTCGGCTTAGAGGGAACACTGCTTGTGAGATAGGTGGGGCTGAGAGAGCTCTTTCAAGAACTGTCCTTGAGACAACAGCTCTGAAAGAACTTATGAGTGACCCAAGACCACACCAGCAGCTGCATCTAGAGGAGTGGGGAATCAAACCTGGTTTTCCCAGATTAGAGTCCTAACCACTACACCAAACCACTACCCTACACTACACCTCTTAGGTTTAATACCATGCTTTAGGGTGTGTTCGGATAACATCTAACAAGGGGAATCTGAACATCCATGCTTCTCTGACTCCCTTATTAATGGTGATGTTGCTGTAGCATATCAATCAATTGAATGCTGGTATTTGCTGTTCATAGGGTTTCCAACCTCCAGGTGGTGACTGGAGATCTCCTGGGATTACAATGGATTTCCAGGCAGCAGAGATCGGTTCACCTGGAGAAAGTGGCTGCTTTGGAAGGTGGGCTCTATGGCGTTACATACTCTTGAAGTCCCTCCCCTCCCCAAGTTCTGGTCTCCTCAGGCTCCACCCCCAAAACCACCAGGCATTTCCCAACTTGAAGCTAGCAACCCTTGCTCCTCACCACTGACTCAAAAGAGGGGGCAAAAGAAGAAAAGCAGACTCCTGCCACCTCTTCCCCCTGCCCCAATCCGGGGCCTGGCCTGTTGGTTTCCATGGCAGTAGTGGCTCCCGCCCACCTCACAGGGCCACCTCTTGCCTGGTATCACCCTGGATTTTTGCCCCAGAATCACCAAGAACAAGAGGAAAGTGGCACAACCTCCACCTTTCTCGAGCAACCTGCAGTCAAGGGCTTTGTTTAACAAGAGGATGAGGACATTAGGAGGAAAAGGGAGGGCAGATGCAGCACTTAGCAGTATCTGAGCCATTGACAGGGGTCATTTCCTAGAAAAAGAGGTGCAGGAGCTCATTAGCATAACTCATTAGCATAACTTATTTGCATATGCCACACCCCCTGATAGCACCGGAAGTGTGTCAGAAGGCAACACCCACCGCTCAGGGTCCACTGGACTGTTTTGGATAGCTATTGGAGGGTGGAGGTGGAACATGCAGATCTGTCCTCGCAGAGGAGGGAGAGCTTGTACCTGAATAAAACTTGGTCTTAAAGCTGCCACTGGACTGTTTTAGACCGAGGGGGGGGGGAGCTCTGCAACTTACCTGGCTGCTTCTTGCTCTGACTGAGGGCTGCTGGGAGCAGGGGGGGGGGCTTGTTGCATGTGCCCGCCCCCTGGGCTCTTTACTGCCGGAGCTCCGCTCCTGTGCGCTCCTGCAGGAAATGACCCCTGGCCATTGATATGCTACAGCTGAACACACATTATCAAGAGGCTCACAGTGCTGTGAGCTTGCGTTGAGCTCAGTGTTTCTACTTAATCTCGAAGCACCGCTGGAGTGTTCAGAGTGTTTCACTGGTATTGCCTCTGCGGTGGAAAGTACCATGAAGTCGCAGCCAACTTATGGTGACCCCATAGAGTTTTCAAGGCAAGTGATGTTTCTAGTTGGTTTTCCATTGCCTGCCTCTGCGTAGCAACCCTGGACTTCCTTGGTGGTCTCCCATCCAAGTACTAACCAGGGCTGACCCTGCTTAGCTTCTGAGATGTGATAAGACTGGGCTAGCCTGGGCCATCCAGGTCAGGGCAACTTTTGTTAAGTAGATTCAGGTGGGTAGCCATGTTGGTCTGAAGCAACAGAACGAAGTTTGAGTCCAGTGGCACCTTTAAGACCAACAAAGTTTAATTCTGAGTATAAGCTTTTGTGTGCATGCACACACGAAAGCTTATACCCAGCCCTGACCTGGATAGCCCAGGCAAGCCCGATCTCATCAGATCTCGGAAGCTAAGCTGTGTTGACCCTGGCAAGTATTTGGATGGGAGACCTCCAAGGAATACCAGGGTCGGGAGGCAGAGGCAGGCTATCAAGGCACTTCTCTGAATATCCTCCATGCTGCAATTGGGTGTCACCAGAGGTCACCATGACTTCTAGGCATGGGTGCACACCAACATACAAACCCCCCCCAAAAATGCAAAAATAAAAAGAAAGCTTATACCCAGAATAAATCTTTGTTGTTCTTAAAAGTACCTCTGGACTCAAACTTTGCTCTTTTGTAAAGTAGGTTAGTGTTATTACCACAGATGGGGCCAAGGCTGCAGGCAGAAGCTTTCCTAAGGCTTCCCAAACCCCCAGGGCTTCCTTGTTCACAGTGCTGCCTCTTAGCTATGGCATGACACAAACCCAAGTTTATGGGGCCATCATTTATTCAGGGATCCTGTCTCTATGTACATCATGCAAGAAATATAACAGCTGAACAAAAGAAAAAGGGTGATCTTGAAAAACTACACCACCAGACCGTAACCCTGTCCCAGCTAGTGGAGGAACCCCTCAGAAAGAGGATGAGTCCACCTGACTTCTGACCCCTTCTCACCTGACAGGAGTCTATGCCTCCCTCTGGGACTCCAGCGCACATCATGAAGGGCGTGATGGCACCACGATATGCTCTATTGCATGTCTGTTGGGCAACAGTTTTGACATCTGCACACTGTAGGAGTTCTGGAAGCTTTGCTAGAAGAGAATAGATATAGACCAAGAGGTCAATGGTGAATGAAAAGAAGAGATTGGATTTATACCCCTCCCTTCGCTACCCAAAGAAGTCTCAGAGCGGCTTACAATCTCCTTTCCCTTCCCCACCCTGTGAGGTAGGTGGGGCTGAGAGAGCTCTTTCGAGGACTGCTCATGAGGGAACAGCTCTGAGAGAATTTATGACTGACACAAGGTCATACCAGCAGCTGCGTGCGGATGAGTGGGGAATCAAACCCGGTTCTCCCAGATTAGAGTCTGCACACTTAACCACTAGACCAAACTGGCTCAAGATGGCCAGGGCTAAGTTGCTACCTAGTGCAAGTCAGGGGGATGATTCATTTCAATTAGCGCTACTGGCTGCTGTCGATAATGCTGCTTTTTAAAAACAAGAATGTTCTTTTCTGCAACTACTTGGCTAGAGATAGTCTGCTGCTTCTCCACAAAGCCATAGAGCAGTGGTTGTTGCTAGGGCCATGGCTGCCTCAACAAGCCATAAGAAAAACTCCACTTGTTGGATTCTCGCACATTTAAAGCACAGAATACTTGCTAAAACAAAGAGTGACAATTAGGGCTACAACAGGCCTGGAGAAAAATGTCCTCTCTCTTCCATCAAGGTTTAGCATGTGGAAATGAGCACCTGGAGCTTTTTGCAGTATGGAGGTAAATAATATGACCAGGTAAATAATGTAATTAAGTGCTGTCCTGGGGTTGACAAAGCAAGAGATGAACAGAGGAGGTTAGTCATTGCTTTCCTCTGTGTAGGAACTCCTTGTCTTCCTTGGTGGTCTCCCATCCAAGTACTGACCATGGCTGATCCCGCTTAACTTCCAAGCTCTGATGAGCTCAAGTTAATGAAAATGCTACAACTCCACTGAACCTCCATTAAAGGTACAGGACCTTTTTCTCCAGCCCTGCTGGCAATCTTGTGACAATCCCATTTTCATAGCGGAGTCGCTCAGTAGTAGAGCCTCAGCCTATGCAGACATCCCAGATGAAATCCCTGCTCTCTCCAGATGAAAATAATCATCTGGAGACCTGCTGCAACTCACAGTAGCCAGTGATGAACTAGATGGACCAATGGCCTAACTCAGTATAAGGACACGTAACTCTTGCAATTAAAGACTGCAGTACTGAACCAGATGGATCAATTATCTGAATCCCCCCCCAGCTCTGCTTTTAACGTGAAGACAGACATTACCATTTTAAAGCATACAAACAAACATAAGAATCCAGCATCCTGTTTCACACAGAGGTCAGCCAGTTGCCCTGGAGTACAAACCAACAGGGCACAGAGGCCTTCCCTGGATATTAGAACTCTTTAGCTCGGAGAAACATTGGCTGAGGGGTGACATGATCAAGGTTTACAAAATTATGCCTGGGATAGAGAAGGCAGAGAAAGAAATACTTTCCCCCCTTTCTCACAATACAAGAACTCATGGGCACTCAATTAAATTGATGAGCAGTTGGGTCAGAACAGATAAAAGGAAGGACTTCTTCACCCAAAGAGTGATTAACACATGGAATTCACTGCCACAGGAAGTGGTGGCAGCTACAAGCATAGACAGCTTCAAGAGGGAATTGGATAAACATATGGAGCAGAGGCCCATCAGTGGCTATTAGCCACAAGGTATAGATGGAACACTTTGTCTGGGGCAGTGATGCTCTGTATTCTTGGTGCTTGGGAGGCCACAGTAGGAGGGCTTCTGGAGTTCTGGCCCCGCTGGTGGACCTCCTGATGGCATCTGGTTTTGGCCACTGTGTGACACAGGGTGGTGGACTGGATGGGCCAGTGGCCTGATCCAACATGGCTTTCCTTATGTTCTTATACTCTTCTCTTGGCTCTTAGCACTGGTATCCAGAAGTTTCCTGACTCTGGACATAGAGTCATCATGGCCTCTGATTAGGGTTGCCAGCCATGGTGGGGGCAGGTACTCATGTTTTGTCATTACACTGATGCCACGACATCACTTCCGGTGTGACCCATAAATTATGTCATCTCTCTGGGGCGATGCTCTAGTATTCACCCCAAACTCTATGGTTTAGCCACAGAGTTTTGGGCAGTCGCTCGAGTATTGCCAAATGCAATGACATTACTTCCACATTGCGCTGGAAACGATGCCATCGTGTTGGTCCAATACCGATGCCCCTTCCTTTGTCTGGCATTTACCCTGCAGCTGAGTAGCAGCAGGCCAAGTCAGTGAGGGGCTGGAAGTCTGCTGCTGAAGCAGGAGACCTGCTACTCTCCACCTTTGATGGACCTCCCCTCCATGAACCCCTTGAACTGCCTTTTACTGGGCCAGTTTGGAAGCACCCTGCTGCATTCCATCCAAATGTATATATTTCTTCTCTCCTAGGTAGGGTTACCAGGGCCCTGAGATTGTTCCTGTCCTTTTAACAGTTGTGCAGAATGGAAAGTTCACCCCAGGGTAGTATTGCCTCTTGTAGTGTTGAAAAGACTGGAAAATGCACCGGGAAGAATTGTCTATCCGTGTAGGATGGAACCTTTGTGGGGTTTGGACCTGGAAATTCCACCCTCATAGTGTCCACATATCTAGGCAAGTGGAGATAGTCACAGTACCTTGAGGAGATCTTGTGGTACCCCAGCCCGACACTGTGCATTGCGTGTTATCTGGAGGGCACCTGGAAGGCATGGAAATGGTCTGCACAGCATCATTGAGCTTGGCGCAGGGACGAAGCCGCATAAGCATGAAATCCTTGTTGTTGGTCTGTCTCGTGTAATTGGGATGTGGTTTAACTTCGGCGATACCTAAGCACTGCTCTGTCTTTTCTATCTTCTTCAAGTTCTGCTTTCCTAGGCACACTTTCATGCTATATGATGAAAAAAGGAACAGTGAGAAAACAGCTTAAGATCTAAACTCAAAGGGGCTGAACCAAGGAAGCCGGGCAGCTCTGTGAGGGCTAAGGATAGGGTTATCCAGAGGGGGCCTGGATTTCTCATGGAATTACGTAGATCACTTTTCTGGGAGGAAGTGGCAGCTTTGGAGGCTGGAGGCTGGACTCTATGGTATACCTAGGGGAAACAGAAGTCCTAGAATGGCATCACATTCCTAGGGTTGCCAAGTCCCATCTTCATCCCCAGCAGGGGACTTTGGGGGGTGTTCCTGGAGGGGGCGGGGTATCCCCGACGTGATGATGTCACGTTGGGGACGTCCCCCCGCCCGCCTGATCTTCCAGCGGCTCCGGCTTCCTGCACTTAAAGGGGCCCCTTTAAGTGCATGGAGCCGGCGTTTCCTGCTCGCCCAATCTTCACGGAGATCAGGCACGTACCCGGGGGGAAACGCCAGCTCCCTGCTCTTAAAGGGGCCCCTTTAAATGCAGAGAGCTGCCATTTCTCCCCCCTCCCCCCCCGCGTGCCCGATCTCCACAGAGAGGGGAGAGGGGTGGCTGCAGGTGTTGGGGCTTGGGGGCAGGGCTTCCCCCGGCGGCCAGCTGGCTGGCAGCAGGTAGAAGCCCCCAAAAAGCAGGGGTCCCCTGCCAAACTGGGGGGGTTGGCAACCCTACACATTCCTGCTGAGCTCACCCCACTCCACAAACTGCACCCTCTCCAGGCACTGCCCGCCAAATAGGGTTGCCAGGTCGACTTACATGGCCAGCTGGGGTCTCCTGACGTCCTTATGGGAGACCGGAAATGATGTTGGGCATTTTCGGGCATATTTCCAGTTTCGGGCCTACTTTTGGTCAGGGTTACACTCTGATTTCGGGGCAAAATTCTATGGTAAATTAGGCTTCAATTTACTCTATGGTAAATTTGCCTAAAAACCAGAGCATCACCCTCCCCCCCAAACTGGAAGTAGGCCCGAAACCAGAAGTAGGCCCAAAAAGGTCACTTGGGGGCAGGATTTCTCCTCTCTGGCCAGCTGGCCAGTGGCAGGCAATTCCCACCGGAGGGCTGCCAACCCTACCCCCAAATCTCCTGAGATGGAATTGGCAATCCTAGCTACGGATGAAGACAGAGACATGCCTTAAAGAATGAGCACAGCCACAGGCCTGTTTTCCAGCTGAGGATGAGCTTTATTGCCCAAGCCACCTGAGCAGTTGCTTGGGACAGCATACTGAGGAGGGCTCTGACATGTCACTGGGGCTTACACCCATCATCATCTCCTCAGTCTGTGTCACTGCCAGCCAGGTCAAAGCCATGCCCTGGTAGTAGAGGTAGCAAGAGGAGGCAACTGGCAGTGCAGTGGCTTGGGGAAGCCACAAAATACCTTGAGCTGTGGCCCTCTCTGTTCTGCCCTTCAACAGACAGAAAAACAAGGATCCGGCTCAGATTGAACAAACCAGCGGAACCAGTATCGGAGACTGTGCAATAGCCGGTGCAATCTGTTTTAAATTCTTTGTTTTAATGTTTTAATTAATTCTTTACTATTGTGTTTTTTGTGATGCCAAATGGCCTAGTTATTTGTTGTGATCTGCCCTGAGCCCATTTGCAGGGAGGGCGGAATATAAATTTGAAAAATAAATAAATAAAGGGGGAACTTTCTTTTCTTGCAGCCTGAAGTTGGAACATGCTTACTCTTTTTGAAATAGCATGGCTCGTAAGTAGGGTTGCCTGGTCTCCCCTGGCCACCATTGGGGGATGGGGGGGGTTGGGTTGCCAGATCCAGGTTGGGAAACTCCTGGAGATTTGGTGGGTGGAGCCTGGGGAGGTCAGGGACCTCAGTGGGGTACAATGCCCATAGAGTCTACCCTCCGAGGCATCCATTTTCTCCAGGGGAACTGATCTCTGTAGTCTAGAGATGAGCTGTAATTCCAGGGGATCCCCTGGTCCCACCTGGAGGCTAGCAACCCTAAGTCCCTTTGTGCAAATTTATTTCATTTAGTTATGATTGTCCAATTAATGGGGTAATTAGAGTAATTGGTTGTGTATACTTTCAACTGGTTAAAAAGTGCCTCTGATTAATCAGGATGCAGATTAAACAATTACATTCATAACTCATTAATAACTGTGTGTTAATTTTCTTTGAACACAGATACTTAATTAGGACTGTGGGCCGTAAAGGCTGTCTTGGAAGATGCATTCCCACCCATGTGAGAGAGAAGACTGAATGCTCCTTCAGCGGCGATGCCCATTGTGACACATAAGTGCACTATCCTGAACTAGAACTCTAATTTTTCGTCACATGTCCAATTAATTGACAGCGCTTTTTCAGATGGCATGACAGCTCGAAAATGTACAGGTTGGGCTTTTCGATAAAAACATGCTCAAAAGCCATTTAATGCTAAGTTTTTTTTAAAAAAATTGAAAACATCAACACTTGTAATTTAAAAACATCACCAAGACAATAAAAATCATTTAAAAAAGAATCAAAGACCAAAACCCAGGGGAGTACATCTGGATGCAAACAGATCTGCAGTTGCTGATGGAAGGAAGCCAGGGAAGGCATCTGGCAAAGTTCTCTAGGAAGGGCGCTGCCACAAAGTCTGAGGAAGCCTCCACACCCCAGCCATTCGGAAAATATTGAGCAGGGCATCACCTGAAGATCTGAGTGACGGGGGAGGAATGGAAAATGCTCTCGTGCGGAAATGAACCAGCCTGGAAATGACTGACAATGGACTGGCATTTAAGGTCACCAGGAAAAGTGGGCGGGTGGCCGGGGAGGCTTCCCCGGGGCAGGTTCTTTCTTCCTTGCTCCTTTGACAGGCAGTGTCAGGACAGTCAACTTTTCCCAGGCAACTTTCCCCCTCCCAGTCTGCCCCTGACTAACAGGATGCTAGGAGATAGATCAAGATGGGTAGCCATGTTAGTCCATCTGTAGAAGCAGGAAAGAGCAAGAGTCCAGCAGCCCTTAAAGACTTACAAAATTTGTGACAGTGCTTAATTGTTTTGAAATAGCATTCCTTGTAAGTAGAGTGGGGGTTGCCAGATCCAGGTTGGGAAACTCCTGGAGATTTGGGAATGGAGCCTGGGGGGGAGGTGGAGATTCCTAGAGCATTGTGGACAGGCGGTGACACTTTCCCTTCCCACAGCTCATCCCTGAAACAGCTCCCAAGGAGCCAAGTGCTGGCCTGGGAAATCTAGGCAGAGATCAGTAGGTTTCGCACTGCTCTTCAGAAGTGAGCAGTGACTTATGAAAGCTAGGGTTGCCAGGTTTCGGTTGGAAAATACCTGGAGGCTTTGGGGGTGGATCCGGGAGAGGAGGGGCCTCAGCATGGTACAGTGTCACAGAGTCCACCCTTCAAAGCAGCCATTTTCTCCAAGGGAGCTGATCTCTGTCAGCTAGAGATCAGTTGTAAAACCGGGAGATCCCCAGGCCCCACCTGGAGGCTGGCAACCCTACCTACTACAAATTTTATTAATCTTTAAGGTGCTACATGACTCTTTTCTACTGCTTCAAGATGCTAGGAGTTAAAGCACACAGGATGGGGGGGGGGGAAGGGAGGCAGAGAGTGCCCCTACCCTCCTCCCTGTCTGAGGTTTCAAGGGCACCACTTGGAGGAAGAGGGTTTTCTTTTTATTTATTGAAAACCATTTTTATGCTGCCTTTTCATCCAGAGTACACAAGGCAGCTGTTGAATACGAGACTCAACACAGCTTGTGAACAGTGAATCAGCTTTTATTAACAAATTCAGAAGAAGAGTGCCCCTACCCTCCTCCCTGTCTGAGGTTTCAAGGGCACCACTTGGAGGAAGAGGGTTTTCTTTTTATTTATTGAAAACCATTTTTATGCTGCCTTTTCATCCAGAGTACACAAGGCAGCTGTTGAATACGAGACTCAACACAGCTTGTGAACAGTGAATCAGCTTTTATTAACGAATTCAGAAGAAATCAAGAACGAGACAAAAACATAGAGCAGGAGGCTCTCTTTTAAACAGTCCGGGCTTAGGTAGCCATGCCCACAAGTCATATAATAACCAATCACTATTTACAGATAAGGTCCAATCAGAGTGCTTCCCTCCAGAACACTGCGCAGCTCTGATTGGTGGACTTACAATCCTGCCCAGAACTCAAGCTCACTACAGAACTTAATACATAACAGCAGTGAACATTTAAAAATAAAATATTTGAGCAATTAGAACACAAGCAAAATGATAAAATAATTCTATTAATAGCACGTGGGCAAACAACACTAGAAGGAGGGCCAGTAATTGTTATCGGGGGTATGCCAGAGGAAAAAAAAAATCTTCACGGTTACCTCCGTGCCACCAACAGAGGGAGACAGACAAATCTCTTTGGGGAGAGAATTCCAAAATTATGGTGCCACAGCTGAGAAGGCCCTTTTTCAGGGAGCTACCTGTCTGGTTTCAAGAAATCAAAGCAGGGCCCCTGAGAATGACCAGCACAAACAGGTAAGTTGCATCATAAGGGGGCATAGCTTAGGGTGCCAGACTCTCATGGCACTTATCTCTTATTGCCTTGGCTGCTACGATGGTCAGGCAAGGCTATTCTGTTCACCTCCCCTCAGTTGTGCCTTATGGAGGCCTTCACTTACCCCGGTCTCACTTTGCAGTGGGCAGCAGTGAGGACCCAGCAGGGATTCACTAAGCTCCCTCCACAATAAATGTTCCAGTTGCCTCTGCGTCCAAACACAAGGGCCGCCTGGTAGGGGCGGTTGTGTTCTCCACAAGGGTACCCACCGATGATTCGGTTACCTGGCTGGGCAAACACTGCAAGACAACAACAAAGTTAACATCATAGCAGCACTACACCTTATTTATTTATTTATTGCATTTATACCCCGCCCTCCCCGCAATGCAGGCTCAGGGCGGCTCACCTTGGGGCTCTCCCTACCGCTGAGGACCCGTCTCTGTTGAAAACATTCTAAGGTAGGGGTGGACAGAGGCAAGATGTTGCTTAGGATCAACAGTGCAAAGCGGACCTCAGGGTCTAATTTCAATTTTATACAACCTACTAAATGCCAAAGAGTGGAACCAAATCACTAGAGTGCAAGGGAAATGGGAGAGGGATTGTATAAGTATTTCTGAGTCTACTCACTGGGAAGCAATTTGGAACTCGGCAGCATTCAACACCAACAATGTCTTGGTACGACTTCAAACTTCTAAAATTTATTCTAGGTGGTATTTGACACCGGATCGTTTATACAAATGTAAATTTAAAACAACTCCATTTTGTTGGAAGGGATGCAATTTAAAGGGAGACTTTAAACATTGTTGGTGGTCTTGCAGAAAAGTAAACAAATTTGGGAACAAAATTTTAAGTGAAATCTACAAAATTACATCTATTAATCTTAGTCATTCATTTGAATCGCTGATGTTAAACTACTGGCCTACCATGAATTTAACTAAGCAACAAAGTGAAGTGCTAATATTAATGCTTTTTGCTGCTAAATCTCTTCTGGCTCAAAAATGGAATACACGCAGGGTTCCAGATGTTTCTCAATGGTATGTAAAATTGTGGGACGTAATAACGGCAGATAAAATTTCTATTCAATTGAAAGTAGCCCAGGGTATGACGAAAAATAACAACTTTATTGAAAAATGGTTCACGTTTTTTGCCTATGTAACTTTGCATAGACATCTGAATTATATATTGCCACAGAATTATGACAAAATAATGGTATATTAATTTCTTATAATTGTTGTGTATTCAAATAATGTAAGTTCTAGCCTTGTTGTTTGTTGACTTGTTATAGGTTTTGATTGTTATATTCAAATAAGGAAAATAAAAAATATTTTGGGGGGAAAAAAACAGTGCAAAGCGATGCCCTCGCAGTACCAAGCATACAGCGACTACTACCACCCATTGTCATGGTCGTACCTAACCCATCATGACATAATTTTTTAATTTGATGCTTCTGTGTTGGAGTATATACAAGTTCTCTCCCTGATGTCATGAAAGAGTTAACTGTTTGTTTATATATCAGCCTTGTTGCACATAGTTCCCACCAAGGAACTTAAGGAAGAGGATGTGCTATTCCAAATTAGATGTGTTGCAAAATGATTATTGGTTAGTCAATGTGTTGGTGAAATGGAGTTTAGGCGCTTCTTTTCCTGCCTTTGTTCTAAGACCAGAGAACGAGTATCCATCTTGAAGTAACTAGAAACCAGCTAAGATGTAGGTTAGACAGAATGTTTTTCTTGCTTTTATATCCAAATGTTTCCTTTCCCTCTTTTATAGTAAAGATTTTATAAAAGCTAAACACACAAGCCTGCGCCTTCTTGTTACTCTGCTTCAGAATCTCAGCATTCTGGGAGTCCCAGGGCTAGCCTTCAGCAGACAAATTAGGCAGAGATAGGTTTGGCAGGTACCTGCCCCAAAGTGACATTATTCCCCCTCCCCGCCCACAACACTCTAGGAATTGACCAAATCTCTATGGTATTTCCCATTGAACTGGGGGGATTCCTAGAGCATTGTGGACAGCTAATGACACTTTTCCTTTCCAGGGCTCACCCCCGAACAGCTCCCAAGGAGCCAGGTGCAGGCCTGGCAACCCTAGGCGGAGATCAATGAGTTTCCCAAGTTGGATACCAGAATAATTCTAGCTCCGTTTTCAGTCCTAACCTACACATCCAAGGTCCTCCTTGATTCTCAAAGCCATCTCTCAGTGGTGGTAGGCAGGTAGTAGAGGTACCTCCTCCCAAGGAAGGACACCTCCCATGTTTTTTGGGGGGCACACTGCTAATTTAAGCAGTAACCTTCTACCAGGGATTAGTGACCTTTTCTACTTAAAGAGCTAAACTGTGTCAAATTTCAGTGCAAGAGATCAGTACAAGAGCCAGTACAAGAAAGCCCACTTGCACAACTGAAACACATCCATACCTTCACTGTGAAGGGATCCTGTATATGAACCCTTGCTTGGGACATGTAAAGCATGGATTCTAGCAGGTGACTACAGATGAGACAGTCTTCTCCTTAGCTATGGCATGGCTTTGGGATCTCCCCCCAAGGCAATTTGTGTCACCCCATCCCTGCTGGCACCCCTCCACATGCTAAAAAAAGTCCTTTTTATAAGAGGCTTTGATGGCTTGAGCTGCGGTGGCTCAAGTGGTTAAGACACTGAACTGCAGGCTGTGGAAGGTCGGTAGTTCAGCAGTTCGAGACCCGGGTGCCGCATGACGGAGTGAGCTCCCGTCTCTAGTTCCAGCTCCTGCCAACCTAGCAGTTCGAAAGCAAGAAATTGCAAGTAGATAAATAGGTACCACTTCGGTGGGAAGGTAACAGCGTTCCGTGCACCTTGGTGTTTAGTCATGCTGGCCACATGACCACGGAAACGTCTTCGGACAGCGCTGGCTCTTCGGCTTTGAAACGGAGATGAGCACCGCAACCCTAGAGTCGGACTTGACTGACTTTTGAGCAAGGGAACCTTTACCTTTACCTTTGATGGCTATGCTACGACTAGTGGTTAGGTTGGTTTCCTGTCTTTTAATTAGGTTTTTAAAAATTGTATTAACTTATTTCTAACCTGTCCTTCCAACCATAGAACAGACCCCTAGGATAGGACACATTCAAAATCATAAACATTACTATTTCAGATAAATGGGTGGACCCAGGCGGGGTTTCTGTTGATGAAAAAAGAGGATGGGGGGCACCACGAAAAGGCAATGCTATGGAATCATTGGACCTGCACGTACAAAAGCTATGTGGGATGGGGTTGTTAAGTAATAGGAGGAAATGGGTGGGATGTGATGAAAAGGAGGATCGGGGTCACCACAAAAAAGGCAATGCTATGGAATCATTGGACCTGCATGTACAAAAACTATGTGAGATTAGTGTTGTTAAGTAATAGGAGGAAATGGGGAAGACTTGGTAAAAAGAGCTGGCTGGATCTAACCCAAAATATCATAATGCCAGTGTGATAAGAACAAAAGCATTAAAACCAACATTGCATTCAATTCATTATCCATGCTAAGCAGTCAACCAGCTCATCAGCCGTTAGATGCTGTCCCTTATCAGAGATGCTAGTTTTTAATTATGACAGGTTTTTTTGTAAGTGTTGTTAAGAAGCCAAGATCAAGGCGCTGCTTTGCTGGCTGAATGTTGTGATTTGTTTCTTTGCAACTTGGTGTAACCCTGTCCGAGGATCCTTTCTTCAGAGGGAATGGCAGGGCAGGACTTTAGTGTGTTAAGTAAATAAGGAGGGAAAGCGTCAAACAGCTGACTGTTGACAGAACTTTGGAATGAAACAGTTCTTGCCTTACCTGCCGAGCTCACCAGAAGAAGCCCAAAGGCGAACAGCTTCATCGTCGCACTGATGGATCAACGAGAGCCCAAGTCTTGCCGTGGAATTGGCTGCAGGGCAGAAGATTTGCCGGGCACCGTTCTAGGATATCCGCAGTAGTCAGCGACTGATACCAGTTCAGTCTCCGTCCTCATGCACACGCCCCACTGATGATGCTGAATATTGCCACTGGAATTTATTTATGTAAACAATTCTTTCGTCGGCGTACGCTGCGGTTAATTCCTATGCTGAAGGAAGAGGAATTATTAACCACTGAAGCAAGCACTTCCTGTTTAGGTAAGGAGAAGGTTTGGAGAAATGAGTGGGTGGGGACCTGGGGAGAGGGGTTAAGATATGATAAAGAAGTGAGGAGTAGGGAAGTAGTTAAGCCGCTAAAGTCAATCCAAATTAGACCATGCAGATCCTCGTTCAGCTTCCTGCTCATTTATGATGCGCACTGGAGAACAGTTCCTGGGTTCAGTCCCTGGCATCTCCAGTTAGAAGGATCAGGGAATGGGTGATGTGAAAGACCTCAACTTGAGACCCTGGAAAGATGCAGCCCATCAGTCCAGGCAATACTGAGCTTGATAGATCAATGGTCTCAGTCGATATACAGCCACATCACCTGTGTTCTTGTTAAGGAGAGGGGCAGTAGCTCAGTGGTAGGGCATCTGCTTGGCATGCAGAAGGTTCCAGGTTCAATCCCTGGTGTCATCAATTAAAAGATGTGAAAGACCTTCACTGTAGCCCCCGGAGAGACACCTTCAGTCAGAATACACAAGACCCCTACCTGAGACCTTGAAGAGCATCTGTCAGTCAGAGTGGGCAACATCTTGATAGACTGTGTGTTCATGGAGGTCCCTTGGGCCAATATCAACCTAGCGGGGCCTGGGGGGGCCAGCAGGGCCATCTGTCCTGGGCCTCACATTCCCGGGGGTGGTGGTGGTTCAAATTTATACTTTTGATGTTAAATAACATGTTAAATAAAAATGGGAACATTTATTACAAAGACTTAAAATATTATTTTTCTTATTGTATTAAATGTAAACATTTAAAATATAATACTACTAATTTTGTATCACCGTTTTCGCACATCTTCATTTTTTAATTTATTGGGGAGGCCCCCTCAAAAATGGGAGTGGCCCAGGCCTCTCTTGACCTCTGTGAGGGCCTGCTCACAGGGCTGTTGTGAGAATAAAATTTGGGATGGGGAGGTTTTGGACGTTGTGGAGGAAAGGTGAGACTAAAACGTAGTCTTATGATGACAGCTCTAATACTTGTTGATGACACGGATGTCCCGATTTTCCTCTGTCACAGAGCTCAAGGAGGTATATGTGGGGTCCCCAACAATCCCCCAGCTAGCCAGCATCCAGACTCAGATCTGCTTAGCATCCCCAAAAGTTGCCGTGTCATATGCTTTTAGACTGCAATAGCAAAGCACTCCCTCCATCCCATGCCATTTCGCTGCCCTAAATGTCCCTACATTCTCTGTCCTAAATTTAAAAAGTCATTAGTGTATAATAGTTAGCTCCTAAATACTGGGGGAAATATGAAAATAGTCCAACCCCACACTTTATAAGAATACCAGAGGTAGGGCTGCCAAGTCCCCCCGGGGGGCGGGGAAACCCCCACCCCAGAGGCCCGTTCCCCGGCGGCGCCAGATCGGGCCCCAGGGGGAACTCCGCCCCGACCTGCACGTTACCCGGAAGTGACGCAGGCACGCCGGGCACACTGGGGGGCGGGGCCATGGCCATATAAGGGAAAACTCTATGGTTTTCCCTTGTATGGCCGTGGCCCCGCCCACAGCGTGCCTGGTGTCCTCCCGTCACTTCCGGGATCACAGGAGATCATCCTTGACAGATCAGGACAAAGTCCATCTAGTCCAACATCCTGTTTCCAACACTGGCCAGCCAAAGGTAACTTTGGAAGGCATGTTGTTGGTTCCTGGATCACAGATATACTGCCTCTGAACAGATATACTGCCTCTGAACAAGGAAGTTCCACCTGGCTTTCCTGTTTCCATCAGCTCTTGCATCTCTGCCTGAATGGTCCCTTTCCCCACCCAAAGCAAACTATCCAACTCTCTCACAAACTCTGGGGGCTTACTTACATTCCTTTGCTTTGCCATCCTTCAGCAACAGAAGGGGAAAACAGCTCTTTCTCATATACCCCAAACTAGATGCTAGAGAGGTCACAAAAAGACGGAAACACATCCACACATCTGTAGGCTGAGAAGCGGACTGACTCAGAAGGTGTTTCTACAGTGAGTACTTAAAACAATTCTGATTCAGGAGGAAGGGCCGGGTACTGCTAAATATTGTGACATAAGAGTAAATATACAGTTCTCTGGCAGCCCGGGAAACAATAAGGATCCTTTTAGCTCTTTCGTCCCTGGAACATGAACCCATGTGTGTATGAATCTGCTTCCTCCTGAGTCAGACACCTGGTCTGTCAAGGTCAGTATCGACTACTCTGGCTGGCAGCTGCTTTTCAAGTAGTTGCAGGATTATGTGTATTTCCCTCCCCCCCCCCACCCCCGGGTCAGGGTTCTACATTTTATATTTTAAATTTTTTTTACTTCATTTATATCCCACCTTCCCCCCCCCCAATGGGGACTCCAAATGGCCTGCATCTTTCTCCTCTCCTCCATTTTATCTTCACGACAACTCTGTGAGGTAAGCTAGGCTGAGAGTGTGTGACTGGCCCTAGGTCACCCAGAGAGCTTGTATCGCAGAGCGAGGGTTGAAACGAGGGTCTCTCTGATCCTAGCCACTACAGCATCGTATATGCGGGTGTATTTGAAAGGGGAAAGGTATTCCAGTCACAGCATCTCCACACTAAGAAATGCTTCATCTGTTGAATTTCTGCCTGTTTCAGAAGCGCCAGCAGGGGCATGAAAATGATGGCAGTAACCAAAGGCTGGGAAACTGCAGTGTGCAGGGAGCCAATTCTAGACAATAAAGAGGGATTTGTTTATTACATGCTACCATCTAACAATATTGAAATTATTGAGGGGGTGGAAGAAGATGAAATGTTGGTCTTCCATTTCTATATTTTGGAATGCAATATTTTCTGTTCAGTGACGTTTAAGTTATAAATGAGCCTTCCTATTTACAGGTTGTTTCTGTGAATGCTAAGATTTCGGTAGCAAGGCCCAATTGCTCCGAAATTCTGAAAATTCGGATATTCCTGTAGAATGTTTACATTTTTGAAATTCAAGTTTCTTCTATAGTACAGAGATCCTTGAACATTTCATTGTACTTTACTGTGACAAAATCTGAATAGAACAGGTAAGAGGAAATCCTCAGATATCAAGGATTAATGTAGATTTCAAAATCTAAATTTTTATAATCCCCCAAGAGATAAATTTATACAAAGCTTTGCTAGTACTTCAGCATGAAACTATTCTAAATCTTGGACACACATGGCTGCAGTCCTAAAGACACCTTCCTGATAGAAAGCCACATTGAATAACACTGGCCTTACTTCTGAGTAGACTTCCCTGTATCCCATTCCTTCACCTATTTGCAAGATTGCCAAGAAGGGGAATGATGGCAGCACAGTTCTGAGAGTCTTTCAGTGCCATCCTAAACAGAGTGACATCCTGCTAAGTCCATTGAAGTCAATGGGCTTAGTAGGGTGTAACTCTGCATAGGATTGCGCTGTCAGTCACCCACTGGTCCTAGGAAGCCAGAAGTCAGTTGATTTCTTTTTAGATGATGTTTGAATTGAATCTAGGAAGGGGGAGAATGATCATTCTAGCTGCCCCCCTAGTTCATGATATCCCCTACCCCCCGTAATCCAACTACCTACTCTCCAGGGATATTTTACAACAGTTTGTCAATGAACTTACTATCTTCCCTCGTCATTTCCCAAGAACAGCCCTGTTATGAACCAAGAACGCCCTGTAGTCTCCCCCAGGTATAGAACAAGAATGATGATGACAATGAACACCAACAATAATAGCTCAACTCTTACCCCAAACCAGACATAACACCAAGAGTGAACCAGGTTCACCTTTCACTCACCTGCAGTCCCTGATGGAGAAGCCCAAGATGGAAGGTGCCTGGATGTTGTTGTCTTAAGCACAGCTGAGTAACTGGTACAGTTGTTACCATTTAAATGCCAGGAGAGTAGGATGGCCTTGACCCATTCCCTTGATGCCTCACAGCTTGGAGCCGTGACTCAAAGCAGTGGCTCTATCTTCTGATCTCTGCTCCAACAAGGAACCCACGTTAAGGTGTTTAACCTCCAGGTGGATCCGCCCCTCCGCCTCTTCACCTTTATTCCTCTCACAGTCTTGCCAGTGGGCATTTCCACGCAGGTTTGCCCCAGGGCATCATGAGGCCTTGAAGGCATGCCTAAGAGAAGGGAAACTCTGTTGTAAGAAGCTAGGCATTCTGGGGGGTGGGGGGTGGGGATGGCGCTGAGGGAACCACCCGCAAATCAGCACCCATAAAAGGGAAACCTGAAATGTGAGCTCTTCAGCTGCTAAGGAGGATCCAAATCCCTCATGTCTCTGTCAGATAGATAATCCACCCTGGCTGGAAGTCTTTATACACACATCCATGTTTCATTTCATCTCAAAATGTAACTGTGCAGTAGACAACAGTTGCTGATTTTTGAACCCTTATAGATGTCCCCTTCCTGAAGAAGAAGAAGAGATTGGATTTATACCCTGCCCTTTACTACCCAAAGGAGTCTCAGAGCAACTTACAATCTCATTTTCCTTCCCCTTCCCACAACAGACTCGCTGTGAGGTAGGTGGGGCTGAGAGACCTCTTTCAAGAACTGCTCCTGAAAGAACTGCTCCTGAAAGAACTTGTAACTGACCCAAGGTCACACCAGCAGCTGCATGTGGAGGAGTGGGGAATCAAACCTGGTTCTCCTAACCAGTACATCAAACTGGCTCTGGCCAGGATCGCTTAGGCTAGCCAGATCTCGTCAAATCACAGAAGCTAAGTAGGGCCGGGCCTGGTTAGTATTTAGAGGATGGGACATCACCAAGAAAGTCCAGGGTCACTACACCAAGGCAGGAAACGGCAAACCACCTCTGGATGTCTCTTGGCTTGAAAACACTTCAGGGCCACCATAAGTCGGCTGTGACTTGATGGCAAAAAAAGAAAAGAAAGATGTCTCCTGAACAGCAGCTAGTGGTGCTGTCCAAAGTATCGGTGCTGATACCGTTCTCTCCAATCCCCTTGGTTTTCTGTCGCTCTGTTGCAATGATGGTACCTTGACCACTCCCCCACAAAAAAACCTCAGGCGGTTCACTGAGACAATGCAAAGGAAGGTACACAAGACAAAAGAGAAGAATCATTCCAGCAACATCTTTATCATCAGCCTCTGTAGAATGTTCCCTCTAAGCTGTGGAGCCTTGTGAGCAAAAATTCTACTTTGTGAGTTACCGGCATGAAAGTTGTGAGCGGGTGATTTGGCTACTGCATCAATTAGTTTGCTCTGGAGCCATCCTTCCTGAGCAAAGGCAAACATGTGTGAGCCAGAGGCTAAAAAACTGTGAGCTAACTCACACTAACTCAGCTTAGAGGGAACACTGGTTGGGGCATCAACTGGAATGATGGTTGGGTTGATAAGCTTTCCACGAAGCCTGGTTGATATTATTCAGTCAGGCATGGCATTACGGCACAAGAAAAGAATCCTGACAGGAAACATTTGTTTCTCTCCCCCCACCCCGCTTTAACAGACTTGAAGGGATTTGTGCTTGGAAAGAACGGGGCTGTTCGTAATTTGTACAGGAATGGAGGATAACGTCATGTGGCAGCGGGGAAAGTGCGTGAGTCGGGTAGCTGAAATGGGGGAAATCCTTCATGTGGAAGCAGCCCAGGGGTCACGTGGAACTCCATGGCCAGAGGAATTTCCACCTGTTGATTTCGGCAGCTCAGACCTTTGTGAAAGGGTCAGACCTGGCTGGTCCACATCAGGCCTGGTGGGGGCATCAGCCTTTGTGGGGGGCATCAGCCTTGGTGGTCATCTGCTTCGTCCCCATGGGTGGAGGCGTCGCCACTGCCTTCTCCCCTCCTTCTCATCCTAGCAGACCTGACAGGCAGGCCCTGTTGCGCATGTGCAGCTGACCATCCTCTTTTGAAAGATGGTTGGGGAACAAAGAGGGAAGGAGCATGTGGTTTTGCTTGGGACAAGAAAGGGAGGAATGAGAGATGGCGTGGAGGCAGGAGTGGTGAGCAGTGACTTCAGGTGGCAGCCACTGTCTAACTAGTATTTGTTGAACACATGAAGCTGCCTTATACTGAATCAGATTATTGGGTCCGTCAAGGTCAGTATTGTCTACTCAGACTGACAGCGACTCTCCATGGTCTCTGGTAGAGGTCTTTCATATTACCTACTGCCAGACCCTTTAACCAGAGGTGCCGGGTATTGAACCTGGGACCTCCTGCATGCCAAGCAGATGCCCTGCCATGGCTCCTCCCATCCTCCCCAACTGTTTCTGTCCAGTTCGTCACCCTACTGCAAAAGAATTTTTGTTCGGCAACTTGGGTCATTTTATCAGATCGGGGAAGAGTAGGGATCCCAAACAAACAAAGACCCTCAGAACCTCTATAAATGGCAATCTGAGAGAAGCCACACTAGTTACAGTATTTAAAATACCCTGTTGAGTCTGGTAGATATGCCCTCAAGGATTTTTCCTTCAGTCATCAGGGCCACTGTACCCTGGAGGTTCTAATTTCCTGCTACATCAGGATATAGTGAAGTAATTGTGCATATTCTGATGGCACACAATGGTTTGGGCTACTCAGCAAAAGCTGCAAGCCCAAGGCCAGCCTAGTTTCAATACTGTACTAGCCATGAGTTTGCATTGTGGAATGGCATGGCTCCTTGGCACAGGCTGGCAGAGATGATTCACCATCTTGGTAAAGGTAAAGGTTCCCTTGCTCGAAAGCCAGTCGAATCTGACTCTAGGGTTGCGGTGCTCATCTCCATTTCAAAGCCGAAGAGCCAGCGCTGTCCGAAGACGTTTCCGTGGTCATGTGGACAGCATGACTAGACGCCGAGGCGCACAGAACGCTGTTACCTTCCCCCCGAAGTGGTACCTATTTATCTACTTGCAATTTCTTGCTTTCGATCTGCTAGGTTGGCAGGAGCTGGGGCCAGAGACGGGAGCTCCGTCATGCAGCACCCGAGTCTCGAACTGCTGAACTACTGACCTTCCACAGCCTGCAGTTCAGTGTCTTAACCACTTGAGTCACCGCAGCTCCATCTTGAGACCCTATCAAAAATAGCTCTCTGTCTCCATCTCTGCTGCCTGTTTCACTGTGGGGTTGAAAGCCAGTTTTATTGGTAGCTCTTGAAGCACAGGTGATAAATGTTCTTGCACTAACACACAAGGTGCAATCAGACGACATGCTCACCATGCTCTGATTGGGTCTCTAATTTGATCTGTTCTTGCCCCATTCCATAGAGGAATGTCCAGACATCCTCCATTACCTTCCTCAATATATGGTCACCCCATTGAGGAATGTCCAGTCATTTGCAGCGTGCCAACCTCAGAGCGCGCCATCCACTGGCAGGTTTATTTTCTCCTTGTCCATTGCACATGTGCATAAACATGGACATGAATCGCCAGGGTTTTTTTTTAAAAAAACCATTCATGCTGAAGAAAGACTGCCACATGACCCAGGTTCTAGCTGAGGAACATGGCCTCGATAGGGAAGCCTGGCTAGGGACTATTTTCCAAGCTGTCCCACCAACACAAACCACAAAATGTGTAGTTTTCTTTGCAGTTTTCCTTTGCAACCCCCTCCACACTCCCCAACCCCCCCCCAAAGGCGTAGGAGTACACAGGCGTACATAAACATTTTGATGGTGTTTATGTGGTTATGTACATATCGCTAAGGGATGAAAAATGGTGCTGCAATAGAAGGGGCTTGATTGCGCCGCCATGGAAGGGGCTTGATTGTGCAGTGGAACGATCAGACATCAGGAAAGACGTTCTAGATCCTTTTGCTGCAGACTTTTCCTGGTGTCGAGGAATTTGTTCTGGAAGAGGAGTGAGTGCAGGAGGCTGACGACTGGCGAACAGGCAACAGATGTTGCTGTCTGATTGTGCATTTCAAATCTGTCAGGGAAACGCAACGAGAATGGATCTAACAGCTCGTCTGATCACACCCAGAATGGGGAATTTCTGTCTCAAGGGCCGGATTAACCTCTGTGTTAAAAACAACATGGCCCTAGCTGATCTATAGTCCCTGCTATAGTTGCAGCTGACTTATAGCAACCTCATAGAGTTTTGCCATTGCCTGACTCTGCATAGCACCCCTAGGATTACTTGGTGGTCTCCCATCCAAATACTGACCAGGGTCAAACCTGCTTAGTTTTTAAAATATGATGAGATCAGGCTAGCCTGGGCTATCCAGTTCAGGGCCTAGTTATCTTTGGATCTCGTTATATAGAAACTATGCCTGTTCAGCCCACCAAGTAAATTTCCTTTAGAACTCCCAAATGGGTAACCGGTCCATGATGAGTAACTGGATGACCGTCCTAGATGTCCAGGCTCAGCGGAAAATAGGTCCAACGTCTACCACTATTTGTCCCTCTGCATGCCTGCAGACATGATCAATAATGAATAAATAAATAAATAAAAATAAAAAATAAAATAAATGAAGCTGCCTTAAGCTGTGTCAGATCTTTTCAGTGGTAACCCCACATCTATGGAAGAACTTCCTTAGGGACATGCACCTAGCCCCCTCACTCTCAGTCTTTAGAAGGCAGTTGAAGATAGCTTTATTTAGGACTGCATTTGATTCATTTGGTAGCAGTCTTACATTGTGGCTTTTCAATTCTGGTTTGTATGACTGTTATTTCAAGCCACCCTGAGCTCTAGAAGGTGAAAAATTGGCTAATAAATGTTCTAAATAAATCAATATCAAAGTCAACAATGTCTACTCTAACTGGAAGTCTGACTAGAGGACTCTCCCAGCACCTCTTCCTGTTCCATTTAACCCGAAGGTTGAACTTGGGACCTTCCGCATGCCAAGCAGATGCTCAGCCTCTGAGCCGGAGCTCCTCCCCATAGCATGAGACTGTTCTGTCCAACACAGCACATGTGGCACCAATCCAGCCAATCACAAAACGTTTTGTCTATCATTGTTGAAACTGGAACAGTAACAGTGTATACAGATAATAACAATAGTTGTAGTCTGGGGGAGGTGCTGAGTTATGGTTGACACAACCAATGGCCTACACAAAGTCCTACGCGTTGATGTCCCAGTTGTGTAATGTGACAAGAAACTTCTGTGAGAGTAGAAGCAAACTTCACTGGCCATTTCTTTACCTCCTACCTGTGTCAATGAAGGTGGAAGAGTGATCCCGGAGGACAGCCAGTTTAGTGTAGTGGTTAAGAGCACAGACTCTAATCTGGGAGAACCGGGTTTGATTCCCCACTCCTCCACCTGCAGCTGCAGGTTACAAGTTCTTTCAGAGCTGTTCTCTCATGAGCAGTTCTCGAGAGAGCTCTGTCAGCCCCACCTACCTCAGAGGGTGTCTGTTGTGGGGAGGGGAAGGGAAAGGAAACTGTAAGCCACTTTGGGACTCCGAGTGAAGGGTGGGGTATAAATTCAATCTCCTCTTCTTCTCCTAGGCAACAGTCTTAGCCCTGCCTTGGTGCAGGACTATAGCTCACTGGTAGACAATCTGCTTGGCACACAGAAGTTCCCAAGTTCAATCCTCAGAGGCTGCAATCAGATGGCATGTTTTGGCACAGTCTGGCTGCGCCTCTAATTTCTCCAGAGCTATTTGTTCCAGAGAGGTGCGACCAGACATTCCAGTCTATTCCTGCCTCACCCCATGGTCAACCATTCAGACCGTCACTGCACAGTCACCACAGAGGGAGCAGGCAAGCGGCTTCTTCTTCTTCTTTTTTTTAAACCCCTCTAATGTGTGCATATACATACCTGCTTATTCGCTAGGAGCAGATATGCGGTTATGCGCACATCGCTAATTGCAAAAAAATGGCAGCCGGGGACCGGAATCGGTATAAATTCAATCTCCTCTTCTTCTCCTAGGCAACAGTCTTAGCCCTGCCTTGGTGCAGGACTATAGCTCACTGGTAGACAATCTGCTTGGCACACAGAAGTTCCCAAGTTCAATCCTCAGAGGCTGCAATCAGATGGCATGTTTTGGCACAGTCTGGCTGCGCCTCTAATTTCTCCAGAGCTATTTGTTCCAGAGAGGTGCGACCAGACATTCCAGTCTATTCCTGCCTCACCCCATGGTCAACCATTCAGACCGTCACTGCACAGTCACCACAGAGGGAGCAGGCAAGCGGCTTCTTCTTCTTCTTTTTTTTAAACCCCTCTAATGTGTGCATATACATACCTGCTTATTCGCTAGGAGCAGATATGCGGTTATGCGCACATCGCTCATTGCAAAAAAATGGCAGCCGGGGACCGGAATCGTAAGACCTCACCAAGCGGCTTGAGTGCACAAGGGAGAGATCTGACGCCTGGAAATCCTCTGTGAGACATGTTCAATTGTATCTGGTAGACAATCTGCTTGGCACACAGAAGTTCCCAAGTTCAATCCTCAGAGGCTGCAATCAGATGGCATGTTTTGGCACAGTCTGGCTGCGCCTCTAATTTCTCCAGAGCTATTTGTTCCAGAGAGGTGCAACCAGACATTCCAGTCTATTCCTGTCTCACCACATGGTTGACCATTCAGACCGTCACTGCACAGTCACCACAGAGGGAGCAGGCAAACGGCTTCTTTTTTTAACCCCCCCCCCTCTAATGTGTGCATATACATACCTGCTTATTCGCTAGGAGCAGGTATGCGGTTATGCGCACATCGCTAATTGCAAAAAAATGGCAGCCGGGGACCGGAATCATCAGACCTCACCAAGCGGCTTGAGTGCACAAGAGAGAGATCTGATGCCTGTAAATCCTCTGTGAGACATGTTCAATTGTAAACACCGGACTTTATCCAGTGTTGGGAAAGTCAGGGGTGAGGATGGGGGGCAGACTGAGGGATGAGGGGCAGACGTTGCCATCTGATTGTGCACTTCAAAATTGGTAGGGAGCTGCCACAACATCAGCACAATTTGCCCATCTGATTGCAGACAGAGTCTACAGTTAGGGGCAGTGTTCCCTCTAAGCTGAGTTAGTGTGAGCTAGCTCACAGTTTTTTAGCCTCTGGCTCACACATTTTTGTCTTAGTTCAGGAAGGAGGGCTCCGGAGCAAACTAAATTATGCAGTAGCCAAATCGCCTGCTCACGACTTTCATGCTCGTAGCTCACAAAGTAGAATTTTTGCTCACAAGACTCCACAGCTTAGAGGGTGCATTGGCTTGGAGGATAAGACAGGAGGTGATGTGGAAGACTCTTAGAGGTTGCATTGTCTTGAAGGATAAGACAGGAGGTGATGTGGAAGAGTTGAGAGCTGCTGCCAGTCTGTGCAGATAATACTGACCTTGACAGGATAAGGCAGCTTCATGTGTCCAATTGAACACTGGAAGCTTAGCACAGGCGTCTCCAATGAGGAGGTCAAACTATGTCTCAGTGACCCTGTGAGGTACGTTAGGTTGTGGGTGTGTGACTGGCCCAAGGTCACCTAGCAAGTTTCCGTGTCAGAGCAAGGGTTCATGTCTGGGTTTCCCAGATCCTAGTCCAGCACTTTAACCACTGTGCAACGTTAGCTCTGGTATGATCCTGAGAGGACGATTACAAACATGGCCCCACCCCCTTCATCTGTTGTGGTACAGTCCCACCACCAATGTTCCCTCTAAGCTGTAGAGTCTTGTGAGCAAAAATTCTACTTTGTGAGCTACAGGCCTTAAAGTTGTGAGCGAGCGATTTGGCTGCTGCATAAATCAGTTTGCTCTGGAGCGGCAGACTTGAGAGCTGCAGCCAGTCTGTGCAGGTAATACTGACCTTGACAGTATAAGGCAGCTTCATGTGTCCAATTGAACACTATTTGGAAGCTTAGCACAGGTGTCTCCAATGAGGAGGTCAAACTATATCTCAGTGACCCTGTGAGTTACGTTAGGTTGTGGGTGTGTGACTGGCCCAAGGTCACCTGACCTAGCAAGTTTCTGTGTCAGAGCAAGGGTTCATGTCTGGGTTTCCCAGATCCTAGTCCAGCACTTTAACCACGGTGCAACGTTAGCTCTGGTATGATCATGAGAGGAGGACGATTACAAACATGATCCCACCCCCTTCATCTGTTGTGGTACAGTCCCAACACCTCAGAACTGTAGCTCCTCATTCCGCCCTGTCAAGCCTAGATCCAACCCCAGTTGTGCTTCTCCGTATTTCTCCAAAGTGAGCCTATGAAACACCGCTCTTAGGGTGACTTAGCAGTTCCATTGCTGGCTTGAATCGCTAGGATGCACAAGGAGTTGTCAGGTTCATCCAATGCTGAATCTGTTGGGGGATTGGGGAACGAACCAACCAACTTCTGACACCAAGTGGCGTCATCTTCTGGCTTCAGCTTCCAGGAAGTCTTGAACCCACAAACAGGAAGCAGCTAGGTAAACAAAGTCTTTTAGGACCACTGGTTCTGATGGGGGGCATCTGTGTTTGGAAACCCCTGGGAGGTTAACGCTTTCTGTTTCCTTGCCATGCTGTTTCTCTGATCAGACATCGTTCCTCTGCAGGGTTTAAAACCCTCGGAAAGGAAGGAATTCCAACCAGGAAAAAGGCCCCAAGGGATTAGCTAACCCTCCCCACCCTGTGCCTGCTTTGTGCAGTTTAATTGCCTATGGTAGGATCTGAACACAGGTCTTCAGAATCATGTGCTGCTTGGCTTTTTAGATGGCACCCAGATGTAAGCTATATATATATTCATTTAAAAGGGCTGTTTAGACCACAGCATGCCTGACGGGATGAAAAGGCAGTGAAAGAGTCAGACAGGAAGCAGGGTGTTGTAATCTCCTCTTAAAGACACAGGTACATTTATCACAAGAGGTCCACTTAAGGGCAACTGAGGAAGGATTCGAGGAAGAACAAAAGACTGGGGGGGGGGACAGCCACCAGAACATAATGGGTGACTAAGGACAGGTGAGGCAGGTAGCTCCACCTTCATGCATCTTGGAGAAGGCTGACAACACAGGAAAGATAGAGATGTTAACTGCTGTCAGCCTGAGGCCCTGTTGCCACATAAGTACATACGGAGAGAATATTTCAAGCTGTGAGAGAAGAGGGTGTGAATAAAGTACATAATCTTTTGGGAGTGGCTGCTGGCTTCTGCTGATGGCAACATCTCTTTGTAGAATAGGAAGCCCTCATATGGAAATTGCCATTGCAAACATGCAGGCGTTGGACAGATAGAGCACCATGGCTTCTGAACTGTGCCAGCTGGTACTTCTGAGCGGAAACTCTTTTCTCCCATTTCTTTTCACCACACCTGCCAGGAAAGCACGCCACACATGGTTCGCCTGAGACATGTGGTCGCCATTTTGTCTGAAAGGAGAAATGTATATTTTCAGCTGCAGGACAGGCATAGTTATTATTTGTTTACTTCATTTTATACCCCCACTTTTCTCCTCAGTGGGGACCCCAAGCAGCTACAACGTCCTCCTCTTCTCCTCCATTTTATCATCAGAAAAATCCCTGTGAGTTATGCTGGGCTGGCAGCATGTGACTAACACAAGGTCACCCAGCGAGCTTCCATGGCAGGGTGGGGATTCGAACTGTGGTCTCCCAGATCCCAGTCTGACACTCTAACCACTACACCACACTCAGTCTCACTCATACCAGAACACTAATTTGGCTCAGTAGGAAAAAATGAAGAGAAAGGGGAATTTTGAAGGGGGAAGGAGAGGTGTCCTGACACAAGCACTGCCAAGTCTATGCTTTATCATGTGCAACAGGGAAGAAGAAGAAGAAGAAGAAGAAGAAGAAGAAGAAGAAGAGGAGATTGGATTTATACCCCCCCCTTCACTACCCAAAGGTGTCTCAGGCCCCGGTCACATGGGAGGATTTGCCCTGGCACACCACGGGTCCTTCCCTCGGCGCCGGCGGGTAAATGAGGGACTGGAGGGGAATGTCGGGCACCGGCGCGATCACACCACGGGCATCTGGAGGCAGCCCGTGGCAAATGTTTACTAGCACCTTGGAGGTACTAGTTTTTTAAGGCGCATTGTCGGCGGTAAACCACGGGTGCGCTCCACTTCCCAGATGTTGGGGTCTGATCGCCCCCGGATAATCCGCCCACCATCCGTGCCTCTCCCGCGGCAACTTTGCCATGTGACCGGGGCCTCAGAGCGGCTTACAAACTCCTTTCCCTTCCCCTCCCCACAACAGACAGCCTGTGAGGTAGGTGGGAGGAATGGAATGATAAGCAGCAAGTAAGAATGGGGGTTGTGGACATCAATTCTACTCATTCCCGTGTTGTTTCCTGTTGCTGCTGAGGAGGAGGCATGTTTTCGGGCCCCCATGGGATGCAGCCTCACGGCAATCAGCGAGAAACATACCTGGCGGGGGGGGGGCCTTGCTGGTGACATCATGATGTCACTGGCAATGCAGTGATGTCACTTCTAGTGTGACCCAGAAAGGATGTGCTTGCACAGGGGAAACACTCTAGCATTTGTTCAAAACTCTATGGTTTCGGGTCATGCTGGAACTGATGTCATGGTGTTAACCACTTGTTCTCCCAGTATTTCCCCCTATCGCTCAGCTGGGAGGCTCGCAGCTTACCCATTCCTCTGGCAGCAGTCATTTCTAGGTGGGAACCAGTTGCCAACCATGGGACCCACCAAGCCAGGGCCTTGCCTACTTCTCTGAAACGTGTGGCAGATAGTTATGATAGCATGCCAAAGAGCCATATGTGGCTCCCAAGCAACTGAGTATCAGTGCTCTGGCGACTGTACCACAATAGGAAATGGAGAATTTTAATTATGTACAACAGGAATTTGTTTTACAGTGCTTAATTAATTAATTATTATGTTATGGCATTGTGTGTAGAATAACCAGGAGATCCTAAGATTGTCTGGCAGCGTCCAGTTCTAGCTCTTAGCATTATGCACCACTAACTGGTGAGCCCTTCAAAGTCCATAGAAGTCAATGGGTTTAGAAGGGTGTAACTCTGCTTAGGATTTCACTGATAGTCTTCCACATAATCCTCTGTTTCCACAAACATCAGTTTCTGTGGTGACAAAATGGCACAGCCATACATGGAGGGATAAATATAGAACTAACACTTTCATAGCAGCAGGACCAGTCAGTATCGAATGGTGGAGCAATGTCAACCGTGGAATATCACAAAAGCAGCTATCATTGCAGTTAATTCACGAACATTTATAAAACCAAGGCCCCTTCCCCACAGTGATCACCTGGTTATCTGTGTTCATCCAGAAACATGGACCTTGCTGGGGCACATATCTGCATAACGTTAAAAAACAACCCAATAAAATATGCAATGTTTGTTTGGGCTATCATTTTCATTCATATGCAGAACTATGAAGAGTCATCCGCTAAGCAGCTGATCTGTTAAAGTGTGTACAATGACTCATCAAAGGCATTGATTCCCCAGTTTGGTGCCCGGATGTGCCAGAGTGTCCATCAATGTGTTTCCTGGTGCCCACTTGCTTCTTCCTCAAAATAAAGAGTCAGTCCTCTTTGTTGGAGTAGGAGGTGCTTCAGGAAAGCCCCGGAGGAATCACTTTTGGGTATGCAAGGAGCACCAGTTCGGAAACAGCTTTCACCGTTGTTGAAGATGTTTGGCTTGGTGTATCCTAACATCTTGTAGAACCTTCCGAGATGTTGTGATTGGCCCCAGCCTTCACATGGCAGCCATTTTGTGATTGGTCCTACACAGATTTGCCCGGCCCCTGGCAGGGGTGAACACCCTCAGCCCCCAGCTCCTGTTTCCCACTGCTGCTCTGAGTGGCAGCAGGAGAATATTTTCTTTTAAATGGCTGTCGGGCTGACAGCATTATGTCCTCTCTAGGAATCACCAGAAAGTCAATTCCCTTACCATAGTATTTCTGATGATTCCTAGAGAGGCATGATGTTATTTCGGGGCTTTCCCAGAAGTGACATCATGCCGTCTCCAGCAGCTGCCTCCCCATGTCCCGACCCTGCCCTCATCTCCTACTGTTGTAGTGGTGTAGTGGTTAGGAGCAGCAGACTCGAATCTGGAGAGCCTGGTTTGATTCCTCACTCTTCCACATGAAGCCTGCTGGGAGGTCAGTCACTGTTCTCTCAGATCTCTCTCAGCCCCACCTACCTCACATGGGGCCAGTTGTAGGGAGGGGAAGGGAAGGCAATTGTAAGATGCCTTGAAGTTCCTTAGGGCAGAGAAAAGCCGGGTATAAAAACCAGCTCTTCTTCTTCCTCTTCTGGTTGCCAGTTCATGCCTGGCAACCCTAGCCCTACACCCCTATAGCAGCCATTTTGTTGTAGTACCCACTTCCTGTTCTCAAAATTCTAAAAATGCCCACAGGTACACCAAGGTTAGGGATATTGATCTAAGATTTATTTAACTGAGAGACAGCCCCAGGGAGAAGTATGCTGTACAAACAGAAAGAGGTACAGTGTAAAAACCATTTACTAAAGAAGGACCAGAAGTCCAATCACATCCAGTGGTTTAATGGCTCAATTTCCTGCTTGGATAATACTGCAAAAATATTAGTTTTTAAGGTGTATTTTTGATCATACAAGATATTTAGGACTTGTGGCTGCTTTAATTGGTTTAATAGTACATGGTCTAAATCATGTTTTTGTGGTAGTGTTGAAATGGATTTTCATAACTCTGAGGTGTTAGGCTGGTATTCCTTTGGTTTTTCTGGTGAACCTCTATACATTTCTCTTTCTTCAAGCAGTAAGAGGAGTATTTTAACCTCTCAACAACCCTGTGCGATAGGTTTGGTAGTTTGATTGGGACTGGCCCAAGGCCTCTTGGCTAACTTCATAGCTGTGCAGAGTACGAGCATGGATTTACTTCATCCAAAAAGCTGCACTGCAGTTACTGCCAGTGTTCCCTCTAAGCTGAGTTAGTGTGAGCTAGATCATGTTTTTTTAGCCTCCGGCTCACAGATTTTTGTCTTTGCTCAGGAAGGATGGCTCCAGAGAAAACTAAGTTATGCAGTACCCAAACTGCTTGCTCACAATTTTAATGCCAGTAGCTCACAAAGTAGAATTTTTGCTCACAAGACTCCACAGCTTAGAGGGAGCATTGGTTACTGCTGGGCCATGATGGGACCTCATTTGGAGGGATACAGCAAAAAAGCTCTCAGCTTGCTCTGCTTAGGACTGATTGGCTGGGAGGTTCGCTCATCAATTTGATGCTACCGTATCATTAAAGATAAACTAGCACTGACTCACAGGATGAGTATAATTATTTTCTCTAATTACAATGGTAAAAAAAATCCTTAGCAGCATTTAGCAGCATGGCTTCATAAATATTCACACTGTTTCTAATCCGTCTTGCAACTATTAACTACACGCTTATGTTTCTTTCATGGCCATTGTTTTATTTACATCTGACTTTTCAGGACCTTTTCTGAGTAAAGGCACCAGCATCTCCCAGAATCCCTCTGTGGGGTTGAAGAAGTGGAGATGTGGCTTCCAGCTCACAGGGGAAACTAACAAGGTTGAAAGAAACCCAGAAGTGGCATTAAGGGCTTGGGGACAGTTTCAGGCATTGCTGGTATGGCTGAGCACAGACAGCTTGGCAGGGGTGACGTCACGTGACCCAGCTGTTCCTATTACCTTTAGGGCTAATTGCCCAGATAGGCAGGAGGCTCTAAGGAGAACCACAGCAGTGGTGGCTGACGCTTGCCTAGGGGAGATATTTCCACCCCCATTTAATGGGGATGCTCACTTTCCCCCTCTACTCTTCCCCTAGTCCCCTGTGTTGATTTATCTCCTGGAAATGATGTGGGGAGCACACTGGGAGACATCCTGTCTTAAGTACTGTTCCCTCTAAGCTGAGTTAGTGTGAGCTAGCTCACAGTTCTTTAGCCTCCAGCTCACACATTTTTGTCTTAGCTCAGGAAGGGTGGCTCCAAGCCAACTAATTTATGCAGCAGCCAGGGCTCTCTTTGTAGAAAAAGCCCAGCAGGAACTCATTAGCATAATAGGCCACACCCAACACCAGAAACTCATTAGCATATTAGGCCACGCCCCGTCAGCACAGCTCATTAGCACATTAGGATGCACCCCCATGTTACCAGAAGTGTGGTTATCCAGCCACACCCACCTTTTGCTTGTTATTCTGTTTACCTTGTTTGTTGTCAAAACCCAGGGCTTTTTTGTAGCAGGAACTCCTTTGCATGTTAGGCCACACACCCCTAATGTAGCCAATCCTAATGAGTTTCTGCTGTTGGGTGTGGCCTATTATGCTAATGAGTTCCTGCTGGGTGTGGCCAACTTGGGAGCCAGCCGGAACTCCGTTCCTGTGCGTTCCTGCCCAAAAATAGCCCTGGCAGCAGCCAAATCGCTTGCACACAACTTTAATGCCAGTGGCTCACAAAGCAGAATTTTTGCTCACAAGACTCCACAGCTTAGAGGGAACATTAAGCTGAAGGAGAGTTTCTGCAGCCTACGGAGCATCCCTCCAGGTTAAATGGTTCTTCTGTTGGATGAAATGCCATTTAAGTCGGAGGAAAGCTCCTTTAGGTTGGAAGAAGGTGTCAACCTTGGCTGAGTGGAGTGGAAGGATACAGGCCAATGTTTCTGAAAAGATTCCAGCAGTGCCAGTGGCTTTGTAATGGCAGTCACTGCCATCTAGCGTGGTGATCTTAAACTATGATTCTCATATCGGGTCGATCCGGGTGGGCAGCTATGTTGGTCTGAAGCAACAGAACAAAGTTAGAGTTCAGTGGCACGTTTAAGACCAACAAAGTTTTATTCAAGGCATGAGTTTTTGTCTGCATGCACACTTCCTCAGATACGTTGAAATGGAAGTTAACAGTTCATATAAAGAGACCGATACCTCTACATAGGTGAACAGCAAATTAGCAGACAACTTAATGAAGATGTCTTGACATATGCAAAGGCCAAACAGCAACAACAAGCAGTAACAACCTCATCCTTGAGAGGAAACCAATGGAGTATAACAAAGTCTCAGTTTATTACCCTTTATGATTAACAAAGATAACCTTATACATCTGTCTCCTATTTTGTCATATTTATTAGTACACTGTTTCCCCCCTAATTAAATCCAAACAAATGTTTACCTGGTGACCGTATATACTTAGCTTGTTATTGCTGTTTGGCCTTTGCATATGTCATTAAGTTGTATGCTGATTTGCTCTTTACCTATGTAGAGGCATCTGTCTCTATATATGAAGTGTTACCTTCCATTTCAATGTATCTGAGGAAGTGTGTGTGCACACGAAAGCTCATATTTTGAACAAAACTTTGGCCCTGTTCACACGGAGAAGTTGCCACACCGGATGCCACATGGATGATAGGCGGATTTTCCGGGTGTGATTACACCGCAACATCTGGGAAGCGTAGTGCACCTGTGGCTAACCCGTGGCTTGTTGCCGAAGATGCGGAGTAAAAAACCACCACATAGTATGTACTAGTTTCCAGAAAACGCGGGGCAAGGGCGGGCGTCTGATTGCATTTCCACTGGAATCCCGTGGCATCCGGCGCACGCTCATGTCCCGTTGCAAACCGGATTTTTAAAAAAGTCTCCTCAGGATGCGCACAAACGCCCACCGGTACATGCACACACTGTAGTGAGGATAAAAAAATCCAGTTTGCCACAGAAGCGGCGCCTAGCGATTGCCAGTGTGATAGCGCCACACCACTTCTTTGCCGCGCTGCAGGATAGCCGTGTGATCGGCACCTAAGGGCATACCCACGGGACTACCACGGGACATGTGATCGGGCTGCCCCGCGTTACTTTGCTCCGGGGCAAAAAGCCACGCTTCTCCCCTGCATTTTCCGGCCCATGTGACCGGGGCCAAAGTTAGTCTTAAAGGTGCCCCTAGACTCTAACTTTGTTCTCATATAGGGTGTGAGAATTCCCAGCCTTCTATTCTGTCAAACATTGCCCAAAGGAGTAGAGTTGCTGTTACAAATGATGAACACTCCTCCTTCAGATTGTAAATTGTAAGCTCTCAAAGAATGTTTCCATTAAATCAAACACTTGAAATGATTCTAAAGGGTTCTGAAAATATTCTGCTTGAGCATGTAATTGTTCTGTTTTCTGACCTCATCCTCCACCATTTGTACAATCCACCTGATGGGAGAAAATTAACTTAACAAAAGAAAGACTTACCATGGTCATTGCCTGCTTGGGAAGTGGTGGTAGTGGTGGTGGTGAAGAGCTGGATGGCTTGTCACTCTATTGTTGCATCTTGCCCATTTGGTCTGACTCTAAAAAGAGAGCATGTTCAGGTTCATGGAAAGTTCTAAATCTCATTGAATGTTCTGAACTGGATCGCAAAACCAAATGAGTTTGTGTTCACTGTTGTCTGTTCTAAGCTGGATTTCAAACTTGAGTGTGTTCATTGAATGTTCTAAATGGGATCACAAAACCGAGCAAGTTCATATTAATTATATGTTCTAAATTGGATCATAAAATGAAGCAGTTTCCATGCTCATTGAATGTTCTGAATTGGATTGCAAATGCTCTGCATGTTCTCTTGCTGCCACTTTGGCACAGTAGTTCAAGCCAGCAGATTTTAGCATGTGCCAACATGATCAATCCTGCTAAGAGATTAATATCACTAGTTACACATGTGCAAAAGAACACATAGACTTGAAATGTTGTTGATTGCATGATCTGCTCACCTTGGGGTGTACATGCATAATGAAAGCAAGCCAGACAAATTGTGAGAGTGCATCAGCAGAGGCTTTTTGGCCATCCACCCTGCTGAATGCCACTAACTGTACAGATAATAATAGGTAAAGGTTCCCTTGCTCGAAAGCCAGTCGAATCCGACTCTAGGGTTGCGGTGCTCATCTCCGTTTCAAAGCCGAAGAGCCAGCGCTGTCCGAAGACATTTCCGTGGTCATGTGGCCGGCATGACTAAACACCAAGGCGCACGGAACGCTGTTACCTTCCCACCGAAGTGGTGCCTATTTATCTACTTGCAATTTCTTGCTTTCGAACTGCTAGGTTGGCAGGAGCTGGAACTAGAGACGGGAGCTCACTCCGTCATGCGGCAACCCTGGTCTCGAACTGCTAAACTATCGACCTTCCACAGCCTGCAGTTCAGCGTCTTAACCACTTGAGCCACCGCAGCTCAAGATAATAACACTATTTAAAATATGGATTGCTTAAACTGTAAACAAACAGTCCATGTAAACAAATAAGCAGACATATATTATGTCTCTTTTAAGTACCCAGGTGGATCACTACACCAAGACAAATTGTAGCTGGAGCGAGTCGCCAAGAATTGTGTCTAAATGTACCAAAACACCTCGGAGCAGTTGCAGTACCAGCAGCAAGGAATGTACAATGGGGGAATTGTCCCTGGGTGGATGCAGCCCTAGTTCAGAGGGCATTGGATATTTAATCTGTTTGTTATTGACACTGCAATCATTTGCAAAGTTACATGGACTTCACTTACCTAAGTGCCAAACTAGACATAACATCCATGGATCCAACCTGTGAATGCTGATGCCATTTTAGAGCTGAACTTGGCCATTTTAAACTGCCATCAGGGTCTGATCCGGATATTCCCCTCAGTGTGGCAGGACAAGGTGATCTTATCTTACCCCAGCTGTTTTGGAGTGTGGAAAGGCATGGAAGGGGACAAGATAATCTGATCCCAATATGCTGTATGCCCAGTTTAGATTGGGCCCTCACAGCATTTTTAAATGGACAGGTTCAGCTTTAAATTGGTATCGGCATCCACAGGTCCAACCCATGTGTGCCATAATGTCTAGCTTGGCCTTCAGCAACTTGGACTGGAGTAACTTGGCATAGAATTGCCCTGTGCGTCCTGTTTCAATCTGCTTTTCCCTCCCCAATGGGTAGGACAGCTCTCGTGATGGTCAAACAGGCTTTTTCAACCCCAAGCCAAAGAACATTTCATTCTGATGCAGGTCTTGCCCAGTTACTAGTGACCCCATCAATCTAGATGGCAACTCCTCTCCAAAGATCCTGATATCAAGTAGTGGCTTACAAATCCAGATGTGTGTGTGTATTGCAAAACAATACCATTTGTTGTTTTATGGACTGCATGTTGTAAGCCGCCCTGAGCCCACTTGTGGGATAGGGTGGGGTATAAATTGAATGAAGGAATGAGTGTTCTCCAAAGCCCAGGTCCAACACAGACCTGACCTCAGTTTTAGATTCTTCCACCTTTCCCTTTCCCCTTCCCAGTTCCCATCCTTCTGCTGCCCATGGCTTTTGTCCGCATAGATCCTGCAGTCACAGAATGTCCTTCTGAGGAGGTGCAGATGACGAAAGTAAGAGCACCCTTTTAGAAAGAGGTTAATTCACTTGTCTATTCTTGATTGTGTTGGAATATGCAAGGTCTATCATGCATAGATAAAGAAAATGACAAGAACATCCTGCAGGGGGCCAAGCCAGCTATCAAAATAGGGTTGCCAGGTGCTTACCGTCTGCTGGTGGGGGGCTCCATGCTGCTCACTGGGATCTTCTTGTGATGGAAGTGACGTCATTGTGCCAGGCACGTTGTGTCGGGGACGCTCTAGCATTTGGCCAGAAACTCTTTGGACACTATAGAGGTTTTTCGCCAAATGCTAGAGCATCCCCTGCATTATGTGCCCAGTGCGATGACATCACCTCTGGGAGATGTCACCACATTGGGCACAGCACAGCTCTTTGGGGGAACCCCATTGGGGGGGTGGCAACCCTATATCAAAATAGACTTTGGGTTGGATCCAACTGGCTTTTCCATTGGTGAAAAAGGGAGGAAAGGGTCTCCTTTTACCACCAAAAAGGCAGTTCTGGGGGATCATGGGACCTGCATGGACCAAAATTTGTGTGGGCCAGGGTCCGTGTTAAGAAGAATAGTGGAGTGAGATGGGGCAAATCATCTCACGGGATCCAACCCCTTTACAGCTTAAGCATGATTGCCCAAACCCAGAAGACATTTAGAAAACATGAAGCCTTGCTGAAATCAACGGGGAGGATCAGGTATTACACAGAAATAGTTCTCATGAAGATAACTGCAAAGGCCCAGGGTCTCAGAGGATAAATCGCATGCCATCATTCTAGAAAGTTCTTCTATAATGGCATCACAATTTTGGCAAGGACTTAGCTTTTGTTTCCTGGTGATTTGCCAAGTGGGCAGAACATCCTGATCTTTCTGCTCTGAGAAATGACAAATACCAGTGAACATAAATCTCTATCAAGCCACAATGGTGATGCCAGAAATGAAACATACCCACCCCATCACATGTGTACATAACCATAATTGGGACACACATTGGAAAATGGTGCAGATATTTACCTTTGTCCCTGGGTGCTACTTTTCATAGGCAAAAACAGTGCTAAAAACTAGGGCCAATCATATGTAAGCCGCCCTGAGACTAAATCCAATAAGTAAATAAATCCCCTTTGGGGTTTCAATAATCCAGGGAGTTCTGTGAAATGCTGCTCCACCACCAGCCAATCAGTGCAAATCAGTCGAGCATCAGATTTGTTTGTTTATAGCCCACTTTTGGCTTACAATACAAGGAAAAAACATAGCAGAAACAAACAGGAAAAGGGGGGAAGGCTTCTGAGTGCTAAGGTGGGGTTTCCTCTCTCTGCTGACTGATCCAACTCTAAGCTATGACCCTCAGACTGAGAGCCAACGCACAAGAGCCCTTTGGCCCCTGCCTTTAAGGTCATGCCCAAGGGCTCACACCCAAGCCTTACGTACCTGTGAGCAGAGCAGAGGGCCGTGGCTCAGTGGAAGAATCTCTGCTTGGCATGCAGATGGTTCCAGGTTCAGTCCCCGGCACCTCCAGTTTAAAAGGCCCAGGCAGTAGCTGACGACCTGGGACCCTGGAGAGCCACTGCCATTCTGAGTAGACAAGAGTGACTTTGATGGACCAAAGGGCCTGATTCAATATAAGGCAGCTTCACGTGCATATGTGTATATGTAACTCAGTGGGATGTTATTCAGCTGCTAGCTAGCAGGATCTCCCAAATTCCCCTCCCACCAGATGTGAGCAGACATGCAAATATGCCTGAAGATCTAATTTGCCAAACCAGCATTGTATACAGAGCCATCAAACTCATTTGTTATGAGGGCCGGATCTGACAT
>NW_015172056.1:6339-30984 GCF_001447785.1 Gekko japonicus | reverse complement strand
ATTTTGGGGTCTCCCTCGAAAGATCTTGTGCGCTTCGGCCGAGGGACGGGCGGCCCTGCCTCGAGAAGTCTGCGAAGGACGAAGTTTGTTTATTTGTTGTTGTTGTTGGGCGTGTTTGTCTTGAGCCCCCCTCCCCACCCGTGCTCCCTCTAAGCTGTGGGGCCTTGTGAGCCCAAATTCCACTTTGTGAGCCGCTGGCATTAAAGTTGTGAGCGAGCGCTTAGGCTGCTGCTTAAAATGAGTTTGTTCTGGAGCGATAGGCGGGCCGCCGCCCAGGTAGGAAGGGCTGTGGCCGAAGCCGGGACTCTGACAGTCAGGGCCAGAGAAGGGGGGGAGGGCATTATGCCACTCCCGGTGATGTGTGCGCGGCACGTGCGCGCTTCGTGCGCGCGCACACACGCACTCCGGCCTCCCCTCTTTCCCCAGGGCCTCCCCACTAGGAGGGCTTTAGCTACGGCCCTGGATTGGATGTATTTGGATCCTAGCCCAGGACGAAGCTTAACATGACATTTCAATTAGATGTTTTCATCACACATTATGCATTCAATGGCAGCTTACTGAATACATTACACTTACAGTGTCTTCTTTGGCCCTTCTTTGGCCCTGCTGTTTCCAACTAATTGCAGCCAGAATTGTAACTATAAGTTTAGACTGGAACTGGCCCATGTGCAGGATGCATCAGACACAAGATGCCGAAGGACTAGAAGCTTTTCTAATGGTGGTGGATCTGTTGAATGATAAGATGGTAGGTTGCAACTATCTAGTGACTGATAAGAAACCAGGAAGCTGTGCAACAGGAAACACAGCAGCACTGGGTCTCGCTGGTCTCTTCTGACTGGTAGAAGGTCACCAGGGTCTTGTGCAGGGAAGTGTCTGTCTCCTTTCTGAGATCTTTCAAGGATTTGAACTGGAGCTAAACTGAACTGGGAGGAGGAGAGGCACGAGGATGCTCTGTCTCGAAGTTGCTTGCAAAAATGTGTTATGTGTATTCTATGAAGGAGGAGGAGGAGAGATTGGATTTATACCCCGCCCTTCATTACCCAAAGGCGTCTCAGAGTGTCTTACAATCTCCTTTCCCTTCCCCTCCCCACAACAGACACCCTGTGAGGTAGGTGGGGCTGAGAGAGCTCTCCCGAGAACTGCCCTTGAGTGAACAGCTCTGAGAGAACTTGTAACTTATCCAAGGTCACACCAGCAGCTGCATGTGGAGGAGTGGGGAATCAAACCTGGTTCTCCCAGATTAGAGTCCGCGCTCCTAACCACTACACCAAACTGGTTTCCCCATATTTTCAAATATGAATGCTTCTGGATTTAAAAGAGGGGGATCCAAAGTTATTAACCTGTAGGCTGATATGTAAACATTATTTATTTAATCAGGAAGGCTTTGTCATCAGTAATCTCCAACATGGCACTCAATGACATCTTGTTGTTTTTCCGCACTCCAACTTCTGCAAAGCGAAGAGCCAGTCTTGGATTTCTTCCATTTCACTGGAGCAGAAGAGTGCAGGAAGTATCACCTTTTGATCTGCAAGGAGCACCCATTTGAAAACCACTGCCTTCCTCATAGGAAGATGCTTTGTTTGGAACGTTCAGACATTTTCTAGAACCTTCCAACATTCTCTTATTGGACGCAGCCTCCGAGGCAGTCGTTTTTTGTGATTGGGCCCTTGTGGCAGCCATTTTGTTGAGGTGCCCATTCCCTGTTCTCAGAATTCAAAAATTGCTCAGAGATTAAAGAAGGCTGGGACCCCGGTTTTAAATATTTTAGAACTATCTTCCAAAGTCATGTTGGGTAACATTTGAAAAATTGAGAAATTCAGGAACTTCTTTTTCAGGGAATCTTTTTTCTTGCCAAATTTCATATTTGCCTAAGGATTTTGAAATATTAGGATTTCTTTGAGCTACTTCACAGAGGTGACTGCTGCACCAGGTGATGATTTCTATCTGGAATGATGAGCCATTATAGATTTGTTATCTCCCCTCAAAACAATGGTCTCTGTTCACACATTCTACCGCCAGTTTTCATGCACTGAAAAATGTAACATGTTGGAGTGAGCAACTCAGTATACCTGGAGATTGGGGGGCTACATCACTCTAAGGGTGCATTCAGACGCACCGTTTGATTTGGTGTCGTGACAGTTCAGCAACGGATTTTATATGCACGATCACGCAGTCAACATCTGCCTCCTGTCCCCAGCCATTGGTTTCCAACTCAAAACCCCTTTAACCCGGAGTATTTTGTTACCGGGTCCCGAAGTGGTGTTTTCTCCGCTCTCCCGTTTAAAGCTGCAGTTTCCCCTGTGTGATCACTCCTCTGGTGTCAAGCCACTTCCGATGATTTAAACCCCCTCCCCGCTCGGAAGTCCGAGGCTTCTGCTTTTCGGCTCCCTTTTTTTGGAACTGTCAAGCGAAATCCGTGATTTGCCCTAGTGGCTCTGCGCATGCGCGAGGATAAAGTGTTTCAATTCCACGGATGAACAGTTATGTGCATGCGCAAACTGAGAAAAAAACAAAACAAAAAAAACCCCGACACACACTCCCGTGTGATCGCAATTGTCCAGAGTAAAAATAATCGCGTCAGAACCGGACCAGTTTAAACAGCTCTCAGCATGCCGTCTGAACGCACCCTAAGTGTGTCTAGTTCTTATCTCCTTGAATGTGATGCCTTTCTTTGTCTTATCCTGGGAGCTGTCCTCTGACGCCCCTCCTCTCCCTTTGTCCTCTCACTCACTTCACATGGCCTTCCTTGGAGACACAGATCTGTACAGGTCTCTCCTGTAGGTACGATACCCTCACACTCCCACAAACATGGTGCTGGATAAGCTGGGCATTTGTGACAGGGAAAGTGCTCTTTAGATTAGGCTTCTGTCTCTTCTTTCGGCTGCAGCCTGAATGTATCTGGGTTGAATACATGTAAGTTTACCTTTTTTGCAATATAATTCTTGGGGAGATTTATTTACTGCACTCATATCACACTTCTGCAAACTCGGCAAAACTCTGCTATATTAACCGAATATCCCGATACAAACATGGTCCGCATGGGGGCTGTTTGTGTGGCCTTTTAAAAAGTGGGGGGCACTGAAATTTGCACACAGCCCTGCACGCGCGCAGCCCCCCTTCTCCCCCAAAGCATTTGAAGGTAAAGGTTCCCTTGCTCGAAAGCCAGTCGAATCCGACTCTAGGGTTGTGGTGCTCATCTCCGTTTCAAAGCTGAAGAGCCAGCGCTGTCCGAAGACATTTCCGTGGTCATGTGGCCGGCATGACTAAACACCAAGGTGCACGGAACGGTGTTACCTTCCCACTGAAGTGGTACCTATTTATCTACTTGCAATTTCTTGCTTTCGAACAGCTTGCTTTGGGGGAGAAGTGGAGCCGCGCGCCCGCACTCCAAGCCACGAATTTGTTACTTGGAGTGCAGGCATGCACTAGCCCCCTCCCCCACTTCTCTCATCTAAAGCAGGATGCTGAGGAGACATACAGAGAGCTGCCAGGGGGAGAAAAGGCAGCACAAGGCAGTGGCAAGTGCAAGAAATAAGTTGGGGGGCCTGGCCAGGGTGGTAAGTTGGCGGGGGGCCCAGGCAGAAAGTCCCCAAAATGCCCCACTATTGCTACGGGCCTGGAATAGAAGTGCAGGCATGTGTGAACTGGCCTTGTGATTTGGCAGCGCTAGCTGAGATAGGAGTCCTTTGGCTCCGTGGGCCGTCAGCCTGGCTGTTCTGCATACGGCTCCCAGGTCTGGGCTGTACCTGTAGCAAAGAGCACAAAATCTCTCGGGCGGGGGCAGTTCTGCTTAGCAAGTTCCAGCAGGGCGCTAAAGGGCTGGCCCTCCTAAACTCATTGTCAGATAATTAGCACTTAGCAGCTGCCACCACATTCTTTACCTGCATCTCTTCCCGCTGAATGAGATTTCCTGTCTGTGCAATCCACAACCGTCTCCAAATGCGCCTTGTCTAAAGGGAACAGCTTTCCAATAAAAATTCCATCCATCTCAGTCCTATCCTTCGCCTGAAGGAGGTGGGTTCTGGTATGGCTTTCCATGGCTGAGATGACACCTCTGCTCTGTCGGGTAGGTGTGGGATGCCAGGGCCGTTGTTTCATGAGCGGATAATTGCGCCATGCTGATTGCACACGCGCACTCAGGAAAACCCATTTCCTGTGCCTGGGTGTTCTTCTGAAAGACTGCCTCCTACAAGAGGCCATCAATGGTCTATTCTTAGCTGCTTCCCAATGCATGCAGATGTCTCCAGAAAGACACCCTCATGCATTGAGATCACAACAAATAGTGGTTTATGTAAACTATGGTTTGTGTAGTTTATTGCTTAGTCTGAGAGCTGAGAGCCAGTTTGGTGTAGTCGTTAAGTGTACAGGTTTGATTCCCCATGCCTCCACTTGCAGCTGCTGGGTGATCTTGGGCAAGCCATAGTTCTGTCAGAGGTGTTCTCTCAAGGACAGTTCTGGAAAGAGCTCTCTCAGTCCCGCTTACCTCACAGGGTGTCTGTTGTGGGAGGGGAAGTTTGTAAGCTGCTCTGAGACTCCAAGTGAAAGGTGGGGTATAAATCCAATCTCCTCCTCCTCCTCCTTCCAACAGTGGTAAGTAACAAACCTCAGTTTACCCATAAACCCCAGTTCGGCTGCTTCTGGCTTCTTTTTGACCTTTGAGCAGGGAGGATATCCTGTTTACACTGTCATCTCAGAGTCTAACTACTTACTACACGTTTCCTGGGGTATGTACCTAGGTTAGGGCAACAGACATGGTCAGGGAGTTCCATGCTTCCTAGGCATTGTAGAGGGGCCATAGCTCAGTGGTAGAGCATCTGCTGGGCATGCAGAAGGCTTCAGGTTCAACCCTTGGTGTATCCAATTAAAAGGATCGGGTCTGGTGATGTGGAAGACCTCTACCTGAGATGCTACCAATCTGAATAGACAATAGTGATCTTGATGGACGAATGGTCCACTTCTATATAATACGGAGAACAAGAAAAACTGTGAAAAAGTGACGCTTAATATATGTCTTTAAAGAATCATAGAAAAGTGAACAAAAATAATATACATAATCATAGAAAAATATATTGACGGTGATCTCCGGAATGTCTTGCCGTTTCGAAGGAAGATCTTCTTCTGAACAAAGATGTGGGACAAAAACTGTCTCTCAATAGTTCATATCCTCTGGTGACGTCTCACAATTATCAAAGAAGATTTTCAATAATCATAACAGCTGTAATGTATAGTAGAACCTGCCATGGGCTAAGATGATGGTTTAGAAGAAGATCTTCCTTCGAAACGGCAAGACATTCCAGAGATCACCATCAATATATTTTTCTATGATTATGTATATTATTTTTGTTCACTTTTCTATGATTCTTGAAAGACATAAATTAAGTGTCACTTTTTCACAGTTTTTCGTGTTCTCTGTATTATCTCATTACTGTGCCAATCAATTGTTATTATACCACTTCTATATAAGGCAACTTTATGTGTTCCTGTTATTAATTATTTACAAACTGACACTCCATGAATGCATCTGCTCCCTTTTAGGGCCACTGCTATTCTTTGTGGAAGTGGATGCCACAAGTTACCGGTAATTATGTATTGTGCAAAGAATTGCTTTCTTACGCCAGGGCTTTTTTTCTGGGGGAACACACTGGAACAGAGTTCCGGAACCTCTTTGACAAAATTCTATTTAAAATGTTTAAAAGTTCATGAGTTTTCGTATACAGATTGAAAATGTCATCTCCCTTTTCAGAGTTCCCGCACCTCTTTTTTTAAAAAACAACAACAAAAACACCGCTGCCTGTCCCCAAATCTACTGTCAGTGGGCAACTCCAAGTTATAGCACTAAGAGAGAAGGAGAAAAGGTCCTCTCTATTCCCACACCATAATTAATTGTATATACCTCTAATCTCTTATACCTCTTGGAGGAATGCACCAAAGGAGACGCTTGGAGTTCCAGGCTCAGAGCCACCAGATTTTTAGTTACTTCTAGTATTAGGGGTGTAGTTGCCCAGTTCTGAGACAGCAGCATTCAGGGAGGGTGAGGAAGTTAAGCTTTTACCCCCATTATGTTTTCCCAGCCCAAAATGCCCCCCCGGGTTTGTTTGTTTTTTGCTATTTTCCCACTGGGTATAAAATAGGGCTACACATAACAGTGCCCATACATTTCCTCAGCAGAGCCAATTGTGGCTTCCTGGGATCATTTGGGGTTGGGGAAAGGGTGCAGAGGAAAAGTCCGGTTCCCTTTTGGTACACTGCAGTCAGCAAAGGTGAAAGAAGCGCACACAGGGATACTTTCACACATCTTTATTTTTTAAGGTTAGAGCTAGGAGAGATGCTGGGCTAAGCATAATTCATTGTTTGTTTCAGCCAGTTGATGTAGTTACAGACCTTGGTGAAGACGCTGGGAATCTCCACTTGGGAGCATTCGTCAAAGCCCCAGGAAGCGACTCCCTGCAGCTGGTTGTTGCAAACGAGCGGGGAGCCAGGATCGCCCTGTGGAGACATTGCAGGATCACTTTTGGGGGTAATACTTAAGCCGTTAATTCCTGTCCAGGCCAAAGAGAAGCCCTGAGGTGTCTGCATCCCTTTACAGAGTCAGAGATGAAATAATCACTGCACTTTTAGGCTACTGTAGCAAGCTGTTTAGTGGAAGACCTAGGTACCCTTTTTCTCCTATGCCTGCATTTCATTATGTGCTTCTCTTCAAATGTTCTCTTCAATCAGTTGTTGTGTGTGAGGGGGGTAGTGATGGCAGGTAGCTCTGTGGTAAAACCATAGAATTTCTGGTGATTCCTAGAGCCACCCCATGTCACTTCTGATGTTGCACAACCCATGTTCCCACTCCCAACGCTCCTGATGGTTGCCAAGTATTTGACAGGTTATTTTGCCAACAGGAGGAATAATAGGTGTCACTTTTGCTACCTTGGGCTGTTTGGGGCAGGAAAAATCGCCCCTTTTGTTCTGTCTCTGCCACACAAGCTGCTTGAAAGGCACAGAAGCCTTGGCAAGAAAAAAAATCTGGCATCCCTAAAAGAAGCCTCTTAATTGGTCTTGTTGTTTGCCAATCAATCAATAACTAAGATAAGACGGTTACAGAATAGTACTGTCATTATCTTTTCTGGCAGTCCTCTTCCCTGGCAGGCAGAAATTCAGCAGAGGAACCTTTTCTTAGGATAGAGGTGCAAGGGAAGTCCTGACCCATAGGATTTCTGCTGGTCAGGCAGCTATTAAATACGGCATGCGTTGAGAAGGGGCTTCAGTCTCCCCCCCCCAGCACCATTTTGCCAAACTGTAGTGGTCCTGGGGCTGAGCTCTTTGGTCCATTGGAGAAACCTGGAAAAATTCCAGGGAACAGAGGAGTTCCCTCAAATACTGTCTCCCCTCGGGACATTTTCCCAGCCAACCTCTGTAACTCCCCAGTGTGTTAATTGACCCCGCAGATTTTTGGGTCCTTTACCATTTTTGTTCCATGACGATGCTAGCAAAATAGAATGGCGGTGGTCCAGATTGAATAAATCACTATTTAAGAACCAAGTCCCAAAACATATTTTTTGTCATCAAGTCACAGCCAACTTATGATTATGACAACCTCCCCCCATGGGGTTTTCAAAACAAGAGATGATTTGCCGTTACCTACCTCTGCATAGCAACCCTGGTGTTCCTTGGAGGTCTCCCATCCAAGTACTAGCCAGGTCGACCTTCCGAGATCTGATGCAACTGGGCTAGCCTGGGCTATCCAGGGTCCCATTAGACTGTATTTTTCCAAAAAGAAGGTAGAAATGGCTACATCTAGCAGAGCAAGGTTGCTCACCTTTTCTAGGATGAAGGGAAGAGCTTCAGCTGCTGAATTTCTGCTTGCTGTTTAGCAATGCAAGACAGAGGAGCATTGCCTGGAAAAGCTGGCAACCCCTATCCCCTTGGGGCCTTGGTGTATTGTCGACCAGGTGCAGTGTTGGGCTTCCATTGTGCAAAGAAGCACAATTTCTGTGAGTAGCAGACAGTGACCACTAGGGGGCAATGCAATCGCTGCTTTTAGCTAACCTTCTGAAAGGGGAAGCTGTTGTTATTGGTCCAGATCTTATACCAAATCATTCGTGGGAGAGAAAATCAGAATGAAGCAGCTCTCATTTCAAAGTGCTTAGCGCGAGACCTTCAAGTATGTTATCTTTCTTTGACTCCTTATTGCAAGTGTTATAACTGTTGGTCATGAACCTCTTTGGGTGTTTTTCATTAAGACTGTGGGAGAGTGATGTTTTTTAAATACACAAATCTAGAAAGTGTTTGCAACTTCATCTCATGTCAGTTGAGGCCTCCTTGAAACTGCTGTGCTGCTTATTGCTTGCTGGGGGTCAGAAATGGCAGAAAATGCATTCTCCTTTCCACAGATTCTCTATTTCTGCCTTTCAGCCATGTCCACTTAGTAAGCATCTGAGAATCTCTAAAAAGACAGCCAGTGCAGCGTAGTGGTCAGAGTGTCAGACTGGGACCTGGGTGACCCAGGTTCAAATCCCAGCTCTACCACTGACCTTAGGCCAGTCACACTCTCTCAGCCTGACCTACCTCACAGGGATGCTGTGAAGACATAATGGGGGCGAGGAGAATGATGTAAGCTGCTTTGGGGAGAAAAGTAAGGTATAAAAGAAGTCAGTGAATAAATAAGACAACGTGCAATTTATGTTCTCTCTTTTCTTCTAGGAAGTGTGTGTGTGTAATCTTGCTTTACCTGGCAGGAGTCCGAACCGCCCCTTCTCACAGTGGCACAGAGCATGTTTTTCTTCACACCATTAGGATAGACCTCCAAGCATTCTGAGTCACTCAAAGTGGTGATATTTCCACAATGCAAAACATCTGGCAAGAGTACTGGGAAGGAAATAAGAGCAATTATGAAGAGAGTATTTTTTTAAAAAAAGAAGAAGAAGAATGTTCAGGTTTTTAAACAGCGCTACAGGGGATTGTGGGCCTCCGAGGAAATAACAAGCCTTTTTGTCTGGGTTGCTGATCTGGGCCGATTTGCAAGAACTTGCCTCTTTTGCTTGAACCCTAGGTGTGGCAAACACAGGGGTCATTTCCTGCAGGAGCGCACAGGAGTGGAGCTCCAGCAGTAAAGAGCCCAGGGGGCGGGCACATGTAACAAGCCCCGCCCCCTGCTCCCAGCAGCCCCGGGCCACGAGGAGCAAGAAGCAGCCAGGTAAGTTGCAGAGCCCCCCCTCCCATAGATAGCAATCCAAAACAGTCCAGTGGCAGCTTTATTCAGGTACAAGCTCTCCCTCCTCTGTGAGGACAAATCTGTGTGGGACCCCCCCCTCCATAGCTAGCAATCCAAAACAGTCCAGTGGAGCCTGAGCAGTGGGTGCTGCCTTCTGACACACTTCCAGTGATGTCAGGGGGTGTGGCATATGCAAATAAGTTATGCTAATGAGTTATGCTAATAAGCTCCTGCTCCTCTTTTTCTACAAAATGACCCCTGGCAAACAGTAGTGTTTACCCCGCTGCGATATGGTGGGACCCAGCTGCATAATAAGCCTATGCACATGATTAGAGTTCCTAGGTTCCAATCTGGAGACTGTTCCTTTAGCAGCACCTGGGACACCATCCTTTTTTAGAGGCAGAGTCAGCCAGGGCTGCCTTTCCTGCCCCAGCCCTGTTGCTCGTAATCCTTCTCATCTGTCAATGCAAGTAGAACTTCAATTTGGACCTCAAAAGACAGGGGATACGGGTGAGTGGTGGGACCCAGTGGGGAACACAGCAGGAAGTAGCTGGAACCAACATCCCCTGTTGTGTTGGTGCTTTTAAAGAGAAAGGGGCATGTTCCAAGTGGGATGCATGTTTCTGATCATCCTGTAGGGATACAAACCTCCCAGGGGTTTGTGCAGCACCACAACCCCTTTCATACATGTTGGATAGTGCACTTCCAATGCACTTCCTAGACACTTTGGATTCTCCTGGGTGAAACAGGAAAATCTGCTTGCAATCGATTGCTAAAGTGCATTGAAAGTGGATTGGAAGGGCATAATCCAAAAAGTGTGAAAGTAAGTGGATTGGAAGGGCATAATACAAAAAGTGTGAAAGTAATTAGTAAGTATGGCTGAGAGAGAAAAGATAAGATGTGACCGTCCACCTTTAAAAACACTTAGTAGCCAATCTTTCAATCAGCCGCTTTAGCTGTCTTGCAAATTTGTTAGACTGACACAGATCGGGAGGGTCCCAAATGGTGCATAGCTGCTCACGTTTTCTGAACAGAGGCAGTGAACTTTGTTTTGTACTGCATACAAGTTCAGGAATCACAAACTAAATTTCTCAGAGTTCTGATCTGCGTGTGCCAGAAGTGCCCACACATGCAGAATACAAACATTGTCCCTGTTCAGACACCGTAGTGACCACATCGATCAGCAGCATTGTGGGTAATGTGTGATCCTGATATGTGTGGCTTCAGCAGGGCTGGTTCCAGGTTTCGAGGGGCCCTTGGCAGAGAGTTTCCAGGGCCCCCTCCCTCCTCTGCCTACCACCAGGCCCTCATGCCCTCCCACCCACCTGCATGTCTCCCACCTTCTTGTGGGTCTTTCCCTTGACTGCTCACAAGCCATGCTCACAGCTGCCTACCTGCAGCCTTTTCTCCGGGAGCACCAGGCAGGCAGTGTGTGCCGCAGGGAGTGGTGGGAGGTGGACCGCAAGCCCGGGAGTGGGCAGGGGGTGCTGATAGCAGAGGGCCCTGCCAGAAGCCCTGGGTCCCAGCAGCTGCCCCATCTCTGGGCTGCCGGGATCCCCGCACTCTTGGATGCCACATCTGGGAAGGACCACTTTCACCTGCTGATTTCTGCCCCCCAAGATGATGTTAAAAGAAACAACAACAGGGGCCAGCTACGAAGTCCACAACTGTTTTTGATCCCATGGGCCGGCTTTTGAGCTGCCATGCCGTGGCCCATCCTTAGTTTCTTCTGAGCACACGAAGCTGGCATTATGCTGAATCAGAGCATTGGTCCATCAAGGTCAGTACTGTCTACTCAGAGACTGGCTGTGGCTCTCCAGGGTCTCAGGAAGAGGTCTTTCATATCATCTTTTGCCTGGTCCTCTTAACTGGAGATGCCGGGAATTGAACCTGGAACCCAGATGCTCTACCCCTGAGCAATGCTCCCTCTAAGCTGTGGGGTCCTGTGAGCAAAAATTCTACTTCGTGAGCTACTGTCGTTAAAGTTGTGAGTGAGCAATTTGGCTACTGCATAAATCAGTTTGCTCTGGAGCCATCCTTCCTGATGTAAGGCAAAAATGTGTGAGCGGGAGGCTAAAAAACTGTGAGCTAGCTCACACTAACTCAGCTTAGAGGGAATACTGCCCCTGAGCCATGGCCCCTCCATCTATCCAGGGTCTCAGGCAGAGGTCTTTCACATCACCTCCTACCTGATTCTTTTAACTTGGAGATGTCAGGGAGTGAACCTGGGACCTTCTGCACATGTTCTACCCCTGAGCCATGGCTCTTCTATCTCTTGAAGGTCTCAGGCAGAGGTTTTTCACATCACCTCCTACCTGATCCTTTTAACTTGGAGATACCAGGGATTGAACCTAGGACCTTCTGGCAGATGTTCTGCCCCTGAACCATGGCTCCTCCATCTCTTGAAGGTCTCAGGCAGAGGTCTTTCACATCACCTCCTACCTGATCCTTTTAACTTGGAGATACCAGGGATTGAACCTAGGACCTTCTGGCAGATGTTCTGCCCCTGAACCATGGCTCCTCCATCTCTTGAAGGTCTCAGGCAGAGGTCTTTCACATCACTTCCTACCTGATCCTTTTCACTTGGAGATATCAGGGATTGAACGTGGGACCTTCTACTTGCCAAGCAGATGCCAGAGCCATGGCTCCTTCATCTCTCCAGGGTCTCAGGCAGAGGTCTTTCATATCACCTCCTACCTGATCCTTTTAACTTGGAGATGCCAGGGATTGAACCTGGGACCTTCTGCAGATTCTCTACCACTGAGCCATGGCCCTTCCATCTCTCCAGGGTCTCAGACAGAGGTCTTTCACATCTAGGGTTGCCAACCTCCAGGTGGTGACTGGAGATCTCCCGCTATTACAACTGATCTCCAGGTGACAGAGATCAGTTCACCTGGAGAAAATGGCCTCCTTGGAAAGCGGGCTCTATGAGATTATACACCATTGAAGCCTGTCCCTTCCCCAAAGTCTGCCTTCCTCAGTCTCCACCCCCAAAGTCTCCAGGTATTTTCCAACCCAAACCTGGCAACCCTATTCACATCACCTAGCACCTGATCCTTTCAACCAGAGCTGCTGGGGTCTGAACCTGGGACCTACTGTGTGCCAAGCAGAAGCTCTACCATTCACTGTCCTCTTTCTATTTCCTTATTCCCAGTTTCTTTCTTGTTTCCCCTACCTTTCTTCAAAACAGTGGTCCCCCAGCCAGGGAGCACGCAAAGGCTGTAAGGAGCAGGACAGCGTCTTGGCAAGGCTAGCGGCCGGACGTTCTTGTTGACAAAGACTGGGATTAGAAGTTTGACCAACATGATGTCATTCTCCTTGCTGCCGCTGTCAAAGAAGGGGTGGCGAATGGCCTTGATAGCAATCCTCAGCTGCTCCGTGAACTCGAAGTGCCACAGGCTGTGCTGTCCGAGACTCACAAAGAGGGGTCTGTGGAGGCAAGAACATCAAAGGTGACGATGCACACATTTCAGAGCAATGAGGTTGCTCTGGAAGCACCTCCACCACGTTTTGTTTCACAATACCTTTCCTCTCCAGGGCTGAGTCTTGAAAGTTAAAAACAGAAATCAGTTGTGCATAGCACCAACAGGCCAGTTCCTGTGATGGGACCACCCCTCGTATAGTCTGTGGAGGCTGAGAACCTTCCTCATTGGCTACCTGACAGGCCTTGTGGGGATCCTTGCGGGAGGCAGGTGGCTGGCCGTGGGAGCCACCACCATTCAGTTGTTGCAGCTGTTCTTTCGTGGGCTAGGCTTCCAGGGTGAACTCATCCCAGGGTGGCCTCCTAAAGATCCTGGGGACCTCTGGACCATTGCATCGTGTGGAATTTGTGATACTTTACACTGCACCAGGTTGATATTTTCCCGTTTCCGTGTAAATTTTAAATCTACAACTTTGTAATAAAACAAAATTTCTACTTATATCCCTTCTGTCACCTCCTCCCCTGCAATTGTGTGGGACAGGGTGTTTTTTTTTTAATTCCTTTTTAAAAATCAAGGTGACAAGCAAGCAGATAAGCATGTGACTATGATATGTCATTTTTACAGATTAAAAAGAAGGACAAAATCCCTAAGTATGGGGGAGGGACAAGGCTGAACACGCATTTGATTTTTCCCATTTCAGTTGCACAACCAAGCTAAGACCACAGCTTGAGGACTTAATGGGATCTCGAATTTGTCAAAGTAAAGGTGCAGTCCTATGCAGTTCTACATAGAAGTAAGCAGCATTTTATTCAATGGGGCTTACTCCCAGGAAAGCACTCCGATTACTGCAGCCTGTGTCTTTTTCATTTTATTTTATTTTAAAATCTGGGCCAACCAAAATAACTCAAAACAATGTGCAAGCTTGCAAGTTTTCCAGGACTATTCATCAGGCGAGAAGCTGAAAACCACATACACAAAAAAAGGAGGGAGAGGAATGAAAACAAACAAAAACAAGTTTCAGGCCATTGAACTCTTTTCTGCACTCTGTAGAACGCCTGTCTGGTTTGAGTAGATGCGATTGTGCTGAATGGGGATCAGGGTATACTTTTGCATCGCTGGAAAGCAGAAAGGACAACGGCACCTCCAATTGAAAAACCAGTTGTTGGTCTAGCATCTCTCTCATATAGGTTTGGATCAAACCAGATCCCCCACTGGTGAAAAGGGGAGGAAGAGTTCTTCTTTGACCATCAAAAAGGCCATGCTAGGAATCATGGGACCTCCATGGACAAAAGCCATGTGAGATGGGGACGGTAGTAAGCAGGGGGACTGGGCAAGATTGAGTGACAAAGCTGGCCAGATCCAACCCACTGCTATATTAACAGTACCAGGGCTTAATTTTATATTGGCTGTGGTCAGACTGCAGGGTTGATGCAATCTGGCCCCAGTTCTAAGCATTCCGTTTCAGTTTGTAACGGAGAATTTTAATCATACATCCCACCCTGAATCAGCCTCACTGCGTGCTCACCCCATGGTTGACCATTCAGATTACTGCTGTGCAGCAACTACGGAGTGGGTGGCTGGGTGGCTTCTTTTTTAAAAAAATGTTTCTTTACATATGCTCATAACCATTTATTTAAAGCACTTCTCTGTGTTGACAGCTGGAGGAGGCTACCCCCCCCCTGAAAAAAACCCTCAAAAACCATTTCCCCACCTTATGTGCTGCAAAGCTGTAGGCAGAGGAACCGGCATGAAAAAAGATAAAGGAGGCTTTTCAGCCTGGTCCCCCCCCCCAACCTCAGAAGACAGCTGAAAGTTTCCTGGTGTGCAAGAAGATGCAGTTATGCCCACAGCGCTGATTTAAAAAACCCAAGGAGTGAAAACAGAACAGAGCGATCAGACTTCCCAACCGGGTTGAGTTCACACCAGGGGAGTTCAGACATTTGGAAATGTGGGGTGAAAGCACTGATATCCGTAAACACCAGACTTTCCCCAGTGCCTGATTACTCCACTTCCAAAGCGGGGCAGAACGGGGTGGTGACAACTGGGGCACGGAAGGCAGGTGTTGCTGTCTGATTGTGCTCTTTAAATCTGCAAAGGTACCACAGCGATATTGGCACAAACTGCTCATGTAACTGCAGCCCTAATGCACTAGATAAAGAATCAATGGAAGCCAAATTAAGTAATAAAACCTAGTGGTGTAGGGGAAAGAAGCCTATTCCATTTGAAATGAAAAAGGAAAGAACCAGACCTGATTTGAACTCCTTTTTTCATCCTGTAAAACGTCAGAGCCAGTTTGGTGTAGTGGTTAAGTGCGCGGACTCTAATCTGGGAGAACCGGGTTTGATTCCCCCCACTCCTCCACTTGCACCTGGCTGGATGGCCTTGGGCAAGCCGTAGCTCTGATAAGAGCTGTTCTTGAAAAAGAGCAGTTTCTGTCAAGAGCTCTCTCAGCCCCACCTACCTCACAGGGTGTCTGTTGTGGGGAGGGGAAGGGAAAGGGGTTTGTAAGCCACTCTGAGACACCTTTGGGTAGTGAAGGGGTGGGGTATAAATCCAATCTACTCCTCCTACTCCTCCTCTTCTTCTTTTTCTTCTTCTTCTTCAATTCTTTGTGATATAATCCACTGGCAAGTTCTCATGTGCACAAAGTAGAATAATGTCCCATTCATTTCAAGGAGACAAATGCACAAGAACCTCCCAATGAAACATGCCTCCTTTATACCAGAAGAAAGGCTACAATATTTTCAATGCTATCATAAATAGAATTACTACAATCTAAGCTTAATGAGATAAAATAGTTTAGGCTGGAGTAGTTCTGGATAGGGTTACAATGTTCATCAGTTAATGGATTCTTAACTTGAATTAAAAAGTCCTTAAAATGTGTTTTAATCAATGAGAAGCTGATAAAAAATAATAATTTTGTTTTACACAGATACCTGTACAAACTGCAGAGGGCAATCTGTATCTTAGAAGAGGCATTCCCTACTGTGCATGAGAGAAGATGGGGAGGTGCCTTTTCTCAGAAGATGCTTGTGGTGCTAAAGTTGGTTAGATCTAAGCCTCCCCTTTACTTGACCAGTCTGGAGAAGGATCTAATTCCAGTCCTGACTTTGCCACCCCTGAGGAACAACTAAGTGGTAGAAAAAAATGTCCTCCACATAGTAACACTCTAAGAATTTCACATAGTGTCTATGGTCAAGATCATAGAGACTAGGGGAGGCAGCCTAGAGCACTGCCCAGAAGTTATATCACATCTTCCCCAAACTCTGTCCTTCACAGGTACCACGCACCCAATCTCCTGGTATTTGCCAAGGTGGTGTTGGGAACCCTAGTTGGATCCAGCAAGCTTTCCCACTGGGAAGAAGGGAGAGGGAACCCCTTTGACCACCCCAAATGCCTATGCTTGGGTTCATGGGACCTGCATGGACAAAAGCCAGAGACAGGGGCTGTAGCAAGGAGGAGAGTGGGGGATGACGGAGTGAAAAAGCTGGCTTGATCCTACCCACTGAAAGTTTTATCACACACATCAGTCTGTGAAACAACGTCTGAGTCCAGCGGCACCTTTAAGACCAACAAAAGTTTATTCAAGGTATGAGCTTTCGTGTCCACGCGCCCTTCCTCAGATACATTGAAACGGAAGTTCATATATATATATAGGCAGATGCCTCTACATAGGTGAACAGCAAATTTTGTATTGCATACAAGTTTAGTACTCACAAACATATACGTAGAGGCATCTGCCTATATATACGAACTGCTAACTTCCATTTCAGTGTATCTGAGGAAGTGCATGTGCATATGAAAACTCATATCTTGAATAAACGTTTGTTGGTCTTAAAGGTGCCACCGGACTCGAACATTGAAACGGAAGTTCATATATATATATAGGCAGATGCCTCTACATAGGTGAACAGCAAATTTTGTATTGCATACAAGTTTAGTACTCACAAACATATACGTAGAGGCATCTGCCTATATATACGAACTGCTAACTTCCATTTCAGTGTATCTGAGGAGGTGCATGTGCATATGAAAACTCATATCTTGAATAAATGTTTGCTGGTCTTAAAGGTGCCACTGGACTCGACATTTGTTCTGTCGCTTCAGACCAACATGGCTGCCCACCTAGATCTGTCAGTCTGTGAAGATACAGGCAATTAACAATGCCATCCTAAGCAGAGTTACATCCTTTTAAATCCATTGAGGTCAACGAGCTTGGAAGAGTGTTAACACTGCTTAGGATTGCACTGTAATTGGACTCAGCCTCATATAATTCATCCACTAAGATCTGTTTCATCAGGCACTGCCTCCAAAGTCCAATAGTTAGTGTATATGTACAGAGAAGACATCATCCTGCGGCTATACCTACCGACCAGTGTGGCACTGGGCTGCAGTGACCACCCACCGATCACTTATCAGAGTCCCCGTGCAGAGGAATTTCGGACCATCAAAGAGGGCTGCTGTCCAAGGCTGGGAGTGCTCAACGCATTGGAAACCCCTGAGCAATGTCGCCCCGACCTGGGTGGCCACTGTCAAGAGAGAGGGAGAAAACATGCATTGATAAAACCTTGCAAAAAAGCAATTCCGGTGTGATTGTGTGTGTAGCTGCATTCAGGATTCTTTTTTGTACCGTGTTTCACTGACATGCACATCTGCTCCTGAAGCCAAGTAGGACACAAAATACTGTATAAAAAGCTCAATACAATTGTGTGGATAGTTAAAGTGTCGAACCCTTATTTAAAAAATTAGTAATCTACTCTTGCTTGATACAAAGTAGATCCACTGGCATCAGAAACTTAGATACGTCGAGAAATATGGTGCATGCAAGGACAGGAAAAAGGTGGAAACCAGGCAGAATAAATTCTGTTAATAGACATTCAGGACTTGATGCTGCAATTGCATTATAGCCTCTGGTGAGGAAGAGACAAGTTGAGAGAACCCTGAAGCAATCAGAAGTCTAAAAAGCACAGAAAAACAGTCCTTGGAAGATGAAGGAGGGGCCACTCAATTTTATAATGCATAGGAAATAGTCAACTTGTCTAAATAATGCATGCAAGATAATTAGCAGGTATTAGAACGATCCTGCTGCGATTTTGTGCTGCTAACAGGACAGGAAAAATTCTTTATCGGGGAGGTGCAGAGCAGAAAACGATTTGGGACTTCGGCTTCACTGACACTGCTTTAGACCGTTCCTGTCCCCTAATTCTCAAGCCTGGTTGATCAGCAGTTCCTACCTTCTCTTTGTAATTTTCAGCCACTGTACCCTGCAACTATCCACCCAGAGGAACCTAATCCTAAAATCTGCTCTCCGGTCCTAACACAAGCAGGGGCTTACCTGCAGAGATCAGAAGAAGAGCAGCTGCCAGGACTTCCATGCTTATCAAAGGACAAACCAGCAACAGCAAGTCTCGGAATCACCTGACTCCAGGAACGTTCTGAAGGACAGAAGGAGAACCATCAATGACAAACAGACTGAACGTGTTCCAGAGCACCTAGATTCATGGCTCTGTAGAGACATTCTGGAACAGAGCCACTCAAATTACCCCTAAACTTCCTACCGTTATCCAAACCTGCCACCCTAACCTTAACCCTGACTGTAACCCTAACTTTCTGTCCCCGGGAGTCCCTCCTCGTGCTTTGAGAACATTTGGTTTAGGTCAATGTGCAGAATTACTGCTGCATCCAACGCAGTTTGGCACCCAAATAGCCTCCAAAAATCTCAGAGTGGAAAGTCCAGCTGCGCCCATACCAACATTGTCCCCCCCCCCTCAATTTTGTATAGCATATTCTGGGTTTGAAGTATGCCACATATATTACAACAACAATCCTTACAACAGCCCTAATGGGGAACAGGTGGAGAACTGAGGTTACGGGCGATTCTTCATCTAGCATTCACTCCACATTTTCTCAACTGGGAGGGAAAAGTGCAGCTCAAAACCACATTCAAATACCCTGGGGGCAATGCCATACTGACTGCAAAGTCACCCCTGAACGGCCATAAATCTATGCAGAAGGTACCTTAAAATCCGATGGTCAAAGAAAGCTTTGGAGTGTGGAGGCTACCATAAAATCTGACGATCAAAGGAAGTGAAAGCAGCATGCAATGCAAACGGAAATTTTTGTTCTAATGTGGGTTTCCTAAAACAATGGAGGGAAAAGTCAATGCAGAATCAGTCTGAGAGGTTGAGCTTTCCTAAGACCACCCAGAGAGTTTATGGCTCAGAAGAGAGTTGAATCAGGCTCTTGTATCAGTGCCGATTCCCTTCACTACGTACACAACATCTCCTCTACAAACCAACAGTATGAGCACAAGCTGTCACACTTGCATTCATTCCTCATGTTTCTAACCCATCCTTCCTTCCAAGAAGTCGGGGTAACGTACATGGATCGGGTTCTTCCATTTTGCGGCAGCTCTGCAAGATCGGTTGGCCGAGGAAGAGAAACTGTCCCAATGGCACCCAATGAGCTTCATGCCCCCAAGTGGGGCTCCAGATTTTCCACAGTCCACGCTCTAACCACTACTCCACACACTAGTTCAGTATTATGGATACCTCTATCCAATGTTCCCTCTAAATTGTGGAGTCTTGTGAGCAAAAATTCTACTTTTTGAGCTACTGGCATTAAAGTTGTGAGTGAGCAATTTGGCTACTGTATAATTTAGTTTGCTCTGGAGCCACTCTGTCCTGAGCTAAGACAAAAACTTGTGAGCCGGAGGCTAAAAAACTGTGAGCTAGCTCACACTAACTCAGCTTAGAGGGAACATTGCCTCTATCCCTCTTCACCCAACTGTATGCATGCATAAAGATCATCTGTCTGCTTCAACACATCCACCACCACCACCACCATTACCACCCCATAACAGTTGCCCAAGAGTGATGTAGATGCAGCAGTCACCTGAGGTCTTTACCACAGGCCTTGTTTCAGCAGAAGACCTTGCCAGCCACGGCTGGGATCCAACACAGCTCAAAGGATGGAGCCAGGAGAGAGATTCTGTTGTGCGAAACTCTTGCAGAGGGTCGGCAAGGGAACCATTCACATGAACATCTCGCCTTCCCTACCATCTGGAACTGACTTTCGGATGAGCCGGTCGAGCCCTCCCCCTCCACATGATGCCCGTCACACTGCTCCGAGGCCAAGCTCTCTCTCTTTCTACAGCCACACGCTCCTTAGATTTTAACTAGCTGCCAGTTACCAAGCTCGAGAACCCTCTAGAACACCACCTCCTCTTCCATCGTTAAACCCTCGCTTCAGTCATGGCATGCACCTCTTTTGGTGACTCATTTTTATTTGGGTGTCGCCGCTCACTTGGCCAAACTCACAAAACTGGGATTAAGCCACTAATCTCATGCCAACGACATCGGCAGAGGCAGCTCCCAATGGGCGTCCTATCCCTCCCATAAATCATAATCAATAGTTGTCAAGGGCATTAAGGAAACGGGGCATGGAGAGGTGGCATTCTGCCATGTGCACAGAGTTTGGAGGCATTCCTAAAACGAGTTCTGTGCCTTTAAGAGCAGCGGTAGCAGCAGACAGTAACAGGTGACGATGCTGAAAAGTGTCACTTGCCTGATGTCAACATATCAAACCACTGCTAATGGCATCAGAGCAGGCAAGGCTAGGGTTTTTTCCCCTGGTCAGTTGGCAATTCTAAAACACACAGCCAGAATTCCTAGGCTGTAGCAGAGAACAAATCTTTCAAAATAACCAACCTTTGGAGTACCCAGCATGACAAACAGTGCAGTCTTAACCAGATTTAAAGGTAAAGGCAGAGGTCATTTCGGGGGGGATCGCAGTTCCCCCGGGTGAGGTACGGGGGGCGGGGCACATGACGAAGCCCCGCCCCCTGCTTCCGGCTGCCCCGCTTCCGGCCCTCATTCAGCCAGGAGGAGGCAGGAGAAGAGGGAGGGTAAGTTGCTTCCTCCCTGCCTCTCCCCACCCCTGCCTGCCTGGGGCCGGCGGCCGGGACCGTTGGGGGCGGGGTGTGTGGCCTTATGACACACTTCCGGTGATGTCAGGGCGTGTGGCATATGCTAATGAGTTATGCTAATGAGTTCCCCTAGCTCTTTTTCTATGAAACGACCCCTGGGTAAAGGTAAAGGTTTCCTTTGCTCGAAAGACTGTCTAGGGTTGCGGTGCTCATCTTTGTTTCCAAGCCGAAGAGCCAGTGCCGTCCAAAGACGTTTCCGTGGCCAAGTGGCCAGCATGACCAAATGCCAAGGCGCATGGAATGCTGTTACCTTCCCACCGAAGCGGTTTTAATGTATTGAAAGGCGGGAGACGATTCTCAATTCAAGGCTTTATTCATAACATTACTCAGCTCTGCTGTGCTGTGCTCTGCTCTCATAAGAGTGGCACCCAGACTTATACCATTCCAATATTGAACTATATACAATGTTGCTACTTTCATGAGGTCTGATTGGACCTAAGCGGAGCTTCCTGATAGGGTACTCTGTATGGCTTCAGGACCACTAGAAGGTCTTTATTAGGCAGCCAATCACGACAAAGGAAACTAGGATACCTCAGCACAACCCATAACTAAACAGCATAGAATAAACTCAGAACATAACAGCGGTATCTATTTATCTACTTGCAATTTCTTGCTTTCAAACTGCTAGGTTGGCAAAAGCTAGAGTCAGAGACGGGAGCTCACTCTGTCACGCGGCACACTCGGGTCTCAAACTGCTGACCTACAGACCCTCTGGTCTGCAGCTCAGCATCTTAACCTCTGAGCCACTGCGGCCCCCTAACCAGATTTAAGGTGAAGGTTCCCCTTGCTAGAAAGCCAGTCGAATCCGACTCTAGGGGGCGGTGCTCATTTCTGTTTCCAAGCCAAAGGCACACTAACCAGATTTACACTCTTCTAAATCCATTGAACCATCCATTGCACCATCCTTCATCAGGTCTGTGAATTCTTCTTGCACGGTGACCCCTGACCCACATGCCAGCTCATGCCTATTGGAGGCCTGCTCTCTCTCTCCATAGCACAGGTGTGATGGGTATTAAATTTGAAAATGACACCTGTGAAATATTAGTAAAGGAGAAGGAAAGAGGAATGGAATGGAATGGAGAAGGGGAAGAGAAGTTGGGGAACTCACCTGGGAGTTGTTCCCTGGGTGGGCAGATCATGAGGAAACAAAGATTTGTGACTTGGAGGCACCCCTTTGGTAGGCAAGGAACACCCACACTTGGTGAAACTATTGCATCTTACCATGCTTTCTAGCAGCTTGTGCTATATGGAAGAATGGTTCGTGCCAGTGTAAGAGGATTTCGGCTCTTTGATTTGCTTGTATTGGCAATGCTTTCAGTCAGTAGCTAGTGTTGCATCATCACCTTCAGCACACAGAGCTTCACTCAGATGGAACAAGCAAATCATGGCTGGTTTGTTACCAACCCTGGTTTCTTTGTTACAAGAAGGATCCTTGAAAGTCCTTGGGTCCATACCTTTCCTCCTTTCCTCATGTGCCAACTGTGAGTTACTCTTTTATTCGACCACATCTGAATCTGGATTTGGAGTACTGGTTGGAAGGGGTAGAAACAAAGCATGGTTTGTCCTTACACCTAGAATCATAGAGCTGGAAGGGACCTCCAGGGTCATCTAGACCAACCCCCTGCACAATGCAGGAAATTCACAAATACCTCCCCTCCACACATCTCCACTGACCGCTGTTCCATGCGCAGAAGATGACAAAAAACCTCCAGGATCTCCAGCCAAACTGGCCTGGAGAAAAATTGCTTCCTTACCCCAAAGTGGTGATCAGCATTTCCCTGGATGTGTAAGGAAGGGCCACAAGAACTAAGCACTGATGCAGCCCTTCCTGCCCTCCCTCTCATGATCTGCCTGAGTTCACAGAATCAGCATTGGTGTCAGATGGCCATCTAGCCTCTGTCTGAAAACCTTCAAAGGAGAGCCCACCTCCTCCTGAGGAAGCCTGTTCCATTGAGGAACCACTCTGTCAAGAAGTTCTTCCTAATGTTTAGCCAAAAACTTAATGTTTAGCTGAAAACTCCTGATTTAATTTCAACCCATTGGTTCTGGTCCGACCTTCTCGAGCAGCAGAAAACAACTCCTCTCCATCCTCTATATGACAACCCTTCAAGTACTTGAAGACGGGAGAGCAGGGCTATTTTTGGGCAGGAACACACAGGAACGGAGTTCCGGCTGGCTCCCGAGTTGGCCACGCCCAGCAGGAACTCATTAGCATAATAGGCCACACCCAACAGCAGAAACTCATTAGAATTGACTACATTAGGGGTGTGTGGTCTAACATGCAAAGGAGTTCCTGCTATAAAAAAAGCCCTGGGTTTTGACAACAAACAAGGTAAACAGAATAAGAAGCAAACGGTGGGTGTGGCTGAATGACCACACTTCTGGTAACATGGGGGTGTGGCCTAATATGCTAATGAGATTTGCTATCGGGGGTGTGGCCTGATATGCTAATGAGCTTCTGCTGTTGGGTATGGCCTATTATGCTAATGAGTTCCTGCTGGGCTTTTTCTACAAAAAAAGCCCTGCGGAGCGTGTGTGTTCAAGGAATTCAGAAACTCTTTTTGTAACAAAGAAATCATGTTTTATAGATCATGTCTGAGTGGAGATGGGGTGTAACTGATGTACATTTTTGAGATAGATCTTCCAAAGAGTTTGTAACAAAGACATCATTCCTGGTCTGTTAAGTGCCTTAGGTGATTTTTGCTGCTTCCACAACACAACAGAAACCTAAGTCCTTTCCACACTTGGAACTCATTCCTGGTTTTATCAGAGTTCAACTCGCAACACAATACCCTGCATCTGTCCCTGGTTATAACAGCATCTGTTTTGTCCTCGCAGAGGAGGGAGGGCTTGTACCTGAATAAAACTTGGTCTTAAAGCTGCCACTGGACTGTTTTGGACCAGGGGGCGGGGGGGGGAGCTCTGCAACTTACCTGGCTGCTTCTTGTTCTGACTGAGGGCTGCTGGGAGCAGGGGGTGGGGCTTGTTGCATGTGCCTGCCCCCTGGGCTCATTACTGCCAGAGCTCCGCTCCTGTGCGCTCCTGCAGGAAATGACCCCTGCCTGTACTGAGAAAGATGAGCATGCCTCCGTGTTGCACCTGCGGCACGTATGTCTTCCAAAATTATTCAAACCACCAGGCTGGTTTCAAAGCATTTCTCAGCCCCATTCCATTAACTGGATTGTGTCAGCTCCCAAACTTGTGCAAGGGTTAGAGAAGGCCAGTTGCCATCAAAGCGAGAGCTTTTACCACCTGTTCTACTCCTTTTCTCCAGTCCTGCAGGCTTAAAGGGAGCTGCCTCCTGGAAGGAAGGAGAGCAGTGCCTGGAAAAAGACTGTGGCCACCAGGGACAGAGCTTTGGCCACGTGCTCAGTTCCCTTTCCCTCCCCTGTGGATTAGTCTGTTGCTGAAAGGTAGCTTTGCTATATTTTTGTATATATTTATTTATATATGTATTTATGGCCTGTTGCTTTCTTAGGCTGTGATCACACGCACAATTAGACCTGACATAGGCGCGAATGCCGGGCGGATTTAAAGGGCACAATCAGACAACAACATCTGGGAAGCGCCCCGCAGCCGTCAGCAACCCGTTCTGCTCCGCCGCAGAAGTGGAGTTACACCCGACCTATGCTGAAAGCGCTGCACTAGCTCCCTAGAGCATACCGGATTCACTTCAAAGTGCTGGTGCTTACCTTTAAAGCCCTACATGGCCTGGGTCCGACATACCTGAGGGACCGCATTTCCCCACATATTCCCCAAAGAGCACTTCGGTCGGGGTCACAACACCAGTTGGTGACCCCGGGCCCTAAGGAGGCGAAGCTTGTTGCAACAAGGGCCAGATCCTTCTCAGTGGCGGCTCCTATCTGGTGGAATGAGCTCCCGGAAGAGATCCCTGCGGGACATTTTGCAGTTCCGCAGGGCCTGTAAGATGGAGCTCTTCCGCCAGGCGTATGAATAGGAGCCGCCACTGCTACTGGGATTACCATCACCGTTCTCCAGAGAGTATTACCACCGGAAGCCCGTGTGACATCTAAACG
>NW_015172056.1:0-6021 GCF_001447785.1 Gekko japonicus | reverse complement strand
GGATGGTCTGATCAGGCCATCCCAACTCCGTGCCGTTGTTTTTTCCCTCCTTCACAGTATGCGCATCATCACAAACTCCATAAAGAGCCCTCGGTGCGGAGGTGCGATTCATCAATCCCTCGTTTAAGCGCATGGGGGGAAAACGGCACAAAAAAACCACGACTCACCCACAGTTGCGTCTGATCACACACTGACGGACTGCGCCCGCAGCTTCAAAGGGAGGTGTGATTGTGCAACTGTGGGTCAAATTCCTCTGGAAGAAATAGCCTCAGTTCCCCCCCCCTTTTTTTCTGGCACGTGTGACCGCAACCATATATTGTAAGCCGCTTTGAGTCCACACTGAGTGGAGAAAAGCAGGGTAAAAGTATCCAAACAAACAAATAAAAGGGATTCCACTCAGGCTAGCTCAATCGTGACAGATCTCGGGAGCTGGTCAGTCCTGGTCAGTATTTGGATGGGAGACCAGCAAGGATGTCCAGGGCTGCGATGCAGAGGCAGGCGATGGCAAACCACCTCTGCTAGTCTCTTGCCTTGAAAACCTTTCAGGGTCACCATAAATCGGTGGCAACTTGACGGTACTTTCCACCATGTTTCACTCCAAAGCTGGACAGAGATTCCCAGCTTCCCACCAGCCTTCCATACACTTCCACAGTGTCTTATGTTCTGGCCTCTGAACCTGGCAACTCACTGTCCCTGTTCTCTCCTTGTTGTTGCTTTCTGCTGACACTTTGCTCCAACATGCAGAGCGTGGGTTTTCTAGCACCATCAGTCCCCTCCCATAGGGTCTCTGCAGATTAAAGGCTGGGAGAAGATGGGTGGTGAATGAATTCCAGCTTTTCTGCCTTTTGCAGCTTCTCCATCTGGGGCTTCCAACCTCCAGGTGGGCTTAGCAGTTCTCCTAGATTTACAGCCCATTCCCAGACTACAGAGATTGTTCCCCCTGCAGGAAAAGACAACTTCAGAAAGCAGACTCTCTCCATCTCCCAGCAGTCTGGACATTCTCTTTTATTTGTAGTGGTTAAGTGGGCGGAGAAGCGGGTTTGATTCCCCACTCCTCCAGTTGCAGCTACTGGATGACCTTGGGTAAGTCGTAGTTCTGTCAGAGCTGTTCTCTCACCACCAGTCCTCTCAGAGCTCTCTCAGCCCCACCTACCTCACAGGGTGTCTGTTGTGGGGAGGGGAAGGGAAAGGAGATTGTAAGCTGTTCTGAGACTCCGACTGAAGGGCGGGGGTATAAATCCGATCTCCTGCTCCTCCTCCTCCTCCTCCTATCATCATCATCATCATCATCATCATCATCATCATCATCATCATCATCATCCAAATGACATCCAATCAACAAAGCTCTTCAACAAACTGTCGTTTGTGCATTCAGACAACACAGCAAGCTGCAATTAGGACAAATCATGATTAACAAACCAGCCACAGGCTCTACTTCGAAATCTTGGTTGGATGCCATCCAGCCATCCTTGGCATTTGGCCTTTTGGAGTTGATCAAATCATGGTTTATCATGTCATCTGGAGACATCACTTGTTAATATCTCTAGATTAAGCTGCGGTTAAAGTCATAAATGTAATTGCTGATGAAAAAATTGGCAACCCGGAAAGAGAGAAGAGAAATAAAGAAACCTTGCATCCTTCCCCTGGGTCTTTCCCTCACAGTCCCTGTATTGCCATGTACCATGATAGACAACAAATCCATACTAAGCAGGTCTCCTGAGAGAATGAATGCCACTTTGTTGAATAGCTGATGGAAGAGAGAGCACAGTGTAGAGGTGAAGTGTAGTGGGTTAGACGCGTAAAGAAAGCATGGAAACTGATGTGGTGATCAGCATGGCTTTACTGGTACACAACAAGACTAAGACTAACGGCCGGCAGGCCAACTATATACACAGTCCAGGGGCTTCCCCTGGTCCCATTGGTGGGTTTGAATCTCCCGCCAAGGTCCCATTGGTTCCCCCCAGTGGAGGGACTAGAATCCTAGTCCCATTGTTGTGCCGGACTGAAGCTCAGGAGTGTGCGCTGACCTCCGGTGGCGGTCAGCGGACACAACAAGAGGTCAATGAGTCAGACTAGGAACTGGGAGACCCAGGTTCAAATCCCCCACTGTGCCATGGAAGCTCATTGGGTGACCTTGGGCTAGCCACAATCAGGATTGTATCTGTGAGGATAAAATGGAGGAGGAGATAATGATGTTGCAAGCCACTTTGGGTACCTACTGGGGAGAAAAGCATGGTCGAAAGCATGGTATAAATAAATGCATAAATAAATAAAGGGACTTACTCCGATGCGAGTGTGCACTGGATTCCAGCCATAATTATGGATATCTGGATTTGCCCTAGAAATATATTTGAGTGACAAAGGTTCACATTCCTCAGAGTTGGGACATGGTTGCATAGATAATTACACTGTCATATAATAGTGAACATCACACCCTTTGCGTTCTGGCTAGGAGGGGAACAGTTGGCCAACTACAGCCGTGGGTGAGCTCACACGTCTGAGTTGTAATTCAGGGTGTTCCTACCTGGAACAACCTTGCAGGGGGTTATTAATGAATGTTTAATGGTTTACTATGTTGAAAAGAAGAACTACATTATCACAAGCCTCACCACAACTAATTACTGGTGTCACTGGCTCTGTGGAAGGTTCAGTCAAGTCCTGTCCCCTAAGCAGGAACTGGGGCGTGAAGAAGGGAAGAAGGGAAAAAAACATTTATAGCCCACCTTCCTCAAAGGAGCTCAAAATGGTATGTATTTATCTATTGACTTTTATTTATACCCTGCCTTTCTCCTCAGTGGGGACCCAAAGCAGCTTATGTCATTCTCCTCACCTCCATTTTTGCCCTCATAAGAACTCTGTGAGGTGGGTTACACTGAGAGTGTGTGACTGGCCCAAGGTCACCCAGCAGGTGGGGATTCAAAACTGGGTCTCCCAGATTCTAGTCCAACACTCTACGTCCTACACCACACTAGTTCACACATACATAATTCTCTCTTCACAATTCATTCTCACACAGGATAGATAGAGAAAGTGCGAGAGAGACTGGCCCAAGGTCATCCAAGAAGAGTCATGACTGAGTTAGTATAAAAAGTTTTGTCACCAGTTCTGGCCAAACTAACATCTATGCCTTAAAAAAGCCAGTCGAATCCGACTCTAGGGTTGCGGTGTTCGTCTCCGTTTCAAAGCCGAAGAGCCAGCACTGTCCGAAGACGTTTCCGTGGTCATGTGGCCGGCATGACTAAACACCAAGGCGCATGGAACGCTGTTACCTTCCCACCGAAGTGGCACCTATTTATCTACTTGCAGTTTCTTGCTTTCGAACTGCTAGGTTGGCAGGTGCTGGGGCCAGAGACGGGAGCTCACTCCGTCATGCGGCACTCGGGTCTCGAACTGCTGAACTACTGACCTTCCACAGCCTACAGTTCAGTGTCTTAACCACTTGAGCCACCGCAGCTCCTTACTGCCTTACTGCCTCATAAAAAAGAGAGACGGTATTTCAAAACCATTGAAAATATCTCCATTTCCAGCACATACTCATTCCTCTTCATGTCTGGTCTGTACAGCTTTGCATAGTAGATGAGGAGTTCACACCAAATAAGTCCCCTCACACAGCGGTGATCTAAAACTTCACCCTGACACACTAATTTTCTATGTAGAGAGAATTTTTTTTATGTAGGGGCCTTCAGACTGCTTGGCTCCCCCCCCCCCCCCAAGGTCTGAAGTGGTATAGCCCAAACACAGGTTTTTTTCCCATCACTTTGAGAGTGATGTTGAGAGTCATAATTGTTAAGTAGTGTTGCCATCCCCCCAGTGGGTCTGGGGATCCCCCGATTTTGGGGGCCCCAATCCTCTGCAGCCCAGCTGACCAGCAGGGGAAGCCCCAACCCCAAGAAGCCCCCTCCTGGCAGTGCCAGCACCATGATGCCACCTGGGAGTGATGTCATCAAGATTCCAATGTCGGGGGCGACACTCTGGGTTTAGGCAAAACTCTATGGTTTTGAGGCAAAAAAACCTCATAGAGTTTTGCTGAAAACCTAGAGTGTAACCCCCAATGTTAGAAACGTGATGACATCACTTCTGGTGATGTCATTGTGGTAAGCGCACTTCACGCTCACCAGAAGATCTTCTAGAAGGAACCAGGAGGGCCCCCCATTGGCAGCAAGATAGGACCTGGCAACCCTATTGTCAAGAGACTAACTAGCCTAGTAGTCTTTTGTCAGTTCTGAAGCATTGGTTTAGGCTGAGGCCTAGCAGAAATCATAGGAGTTTTTTCTTTCTGAGAACTCGAGGTCTAGCTGACTTCAGCTTCAAAGAGTGAGATAAGGAAGGATGCGAGGTTGACATGGGTGCCCTTCAGAACACTAGGCCTGGCAGTTTCAAGCCCAAAGAATCTGGAAGGGAGTTTGCCCTGTGCATTCTATCTTGTAGTGCTTGCTTAATTGGACCCTATGTAGCTGCAGAGTATCTCTCATTAGGGCAACTCACCTGATTAGTTGGGTCACCTGGGTAGCAACATACCTGACAGGACAAGTTACATCATTGTCCATACTTTTGATTGTGACCAACACAGGTTGTTGGGCATTAAGGAAAGATCTTTCATTCTAGACTTATCCTTTGTCTGGATTACATCTAACTTTGGGACTCCTCTTGATTCTGGGTGGGCCATGCTGGCCGGAGTCCCTGTTTTGGCCTTTGAAACTCTGTTGGACACAATCTTATCAGGTAACATCTGGATCTAGAACCAGTGCTTGTAAATGTGCTTAGGTTAGATATTTAAGTCATTATTTTATCCTAACTGTTCACCGCTCTCATATTGTATATTCCTGAACATTCTTTCGATAAATCACTTTAATTATATCTTGTGGTGTTCTTGGGTTTTGGGGCTTCAGTCTGAATCCAGTACTTTAGCTCATATTGGCTACAGCTACAAGAATAACTGTTTTGTGGAACTCACCTTGTGGTGCTGACTTCTTACCTTAGACCCGCGAGGGCTAGATGCTCAGTCCCTTGATATTTGCCTGGCAGGTTAGTTAGAGGGGACTGGTGTTAGCGTTACCCTGGGACTGTGAGGAGTCACACCCCAGCCCTTTGTAGTTTTGCCTTGTACCAACCTGTGTTGCCATGAAGCCACTTCAGGTGGCACTATTAAAGACTCTTTTTATATCACTGCCTTGCTGGACTGTGAAGAACGTGTGCCGAGGCAACGGACAGAGCTGTGGTCCTAAATGAAGTGCCCAGTGCTGGATTATGGACTGTACCCTGTGGCCAAGGGGAAGCCTTGTGCCAAAGAAGTATGCCAAGCCAGATGTGGACCCGGGACTACAGAAGCTTTCTGCTCCTGCACCTCTGCATCCACCCAAGGACTGTGATACAGACCAACAGCCCTGACCCCCATGAACACAGATGGTAGCAGACCAGAAGAGAATCCATGTTCTGGCAGAGGACCAATGTTCCTGCACGGTAGCCATGAAGAGATCTCTTTTTCATCACGTATCACATTCCTCTCCCCCTCCTAAACCATTCTCAAACAGAGACTGTTGCCCAGCTTGAAACAAAAAGAAGTGATTAAGCCTTCCTGCCACTGAGAGGAAAAGCCAGTTTGGTGTAGTGGTTAAGTGTGCGGACTCTAATCTGGGAGAACCAGGTTTGATTCCCGACTCCTCCACTTACACCTGCTGATGTGATCTTGGGTCAGTCACAAGCTCTGGCACAGCTGTCCTTGAAAAAGAGCAGTTGGTGTCAGAGTGCTCTCAGCCCCACCCACCTCACAGGGTGTCTGTTGTGGGGAGGGGAAGGGAAAGGAGTTTGTAAGCCGCTCTGAGACTCCAAGTGAAAAGCGGGGTATAAATCCAATCTCTCTCTCTCTCTCTCTGATCCAGATAATGCCTCTGACAAGTATCAGATTGTTAATATGAAGCACTGAATCCCTGCAGTGATTGGATCCCTCGTCCCCTTCCTTTGTCTCAACCCCTTCCCCAAGAAGTGTCACTCTCTGCCGCACATCAACCCTCAATTTTATAG
>NW_015172055.1:393110-428422 GCF_001447785.1 Gekko japonicus | reverse complement strand
GGACCAACTTAATGGATCCCACACCCTTCGGGAGGGGAAAAGCTGATGTAATTCTATATCTCAACAGGTGGTGATCTGACCATAACAAAGGGACTGAGTCAGTCCCTCATCCTCATACCCAGCTGAGAAGACCAAGTCTAGAGTATGCCCTGCCACATGTGTTGGGCCAATGACATGTTGGCACAGTCCCATGGTTGTCATTGCAACCATAATATCCTGAGCTGCCCTGGACAGGGTGCCTTGAGAGTGAATGTTGAAGTCCTCAAGGACCAACAGTGAAACCACCTCCATCAGCTCAGGTAGGGAGACTGATGGGTTCCAGGGTGAGCAGTACACCACCAGAATCCCCAACCTGTTCCACTGGCCCAACACAAGATACAAACACTCCAGACTAGTTGTCAGATGGGTGCTTGGAGAGAGAGATGGACTTCCTATAGACCACGGTAAACTTCCCTTCCCGGCCCTTACATCAGATGTAGTCCAGAGTTATTGTCCTGATTTTTTGCCATAGGCTCTATAATTGCTGGAATATAGTGGCTGCTTTGTTTTTCAAAAATGAGGGAGCCATATCTTCACCTGTGTAAATTATAGAATATTGATGGCTGGGTTAATGTGACAAATTGATCAGCATCTGCAAGGTGATCTGTTGAGAGCTATCAGATGTGGTAGGCAGGAATGATGGACTGCCTGTGCATGAATGCATGGTTGAGTTTGAGTGTGATTGTCTTTGTAAATTAATGGATTGGAGTTGTGTTTACCCTCAGAATATGATTCAGTATATGTGTACCAAAGTTATTTAGTTTTGTCCTATATCCTTGCCCCCATAGCAACATCAGACATTTAGGTGTTTTAAGAATAATGTATAGGAATTATTTTAGGCCACTGAGATCAACATGAGCTGTCACTTTTGGATATACAGAACATGGAGTGATCACTGTAACTAGGATTTAGAAATTCTGCCTTACTGAATGACTGATAGGAGAGAAATAACTCTGAAAGGAGCACCATTCTTAAATTTAGCACAATTGTAATGGTAGAGACATACTCATGGTATTGAAGCCATTATTTTTTCACATTCATGATCACCCCTGCTTCCAGACCTTGGATGATGACAGAGTGTCAGTGGTGCTAAATTAGAGAATCACCTTTGTGGGAAGAAGATGTTGGGCAAAGCATAGGGAAGTCATAGAAAGAATAAAGTCATTACAAGTTTACTGGTAGCAAAGTCATGAAATAAGTTCAGAGAGCAACGAGAAGAATGCCCACCTCCTGCCCTTCATATCTGGGTATATAAGGGTAGGGTAATGTTTGCTTAGGGTACAGATGAGTAGCTCTTCATGCAGTTATTAAGCAAGAGTGATACTTGAGCTTCTTGCATATGTGAATTCTTAAAGGCGTATGGCCTACTTTTCCCTTCCCAAGATGACACTGTCCAATGCAAACACTGGGTTTCTTGTGGACATAGCACTTCATGTAGGGGGGCTTCTTCATGTAGATGTTGAACTCACAAGATGGTGATCACATCGAGGTGGGGGTGAGAACAGTGCACTTGTACCCACTGTTCTTCTCTATGTGTTCAGTCAATTTCTGGAGAGATTTTGTGTTCAGCAGCCCAAATAGTTCATCTTAGCCTGAGATACTCAGAGCTTGGGATCTAGGGCATTGTCAGCTATGTTAAATGGAAGATCTCCAAAAAAGACTGGGGTTGCTGTAAGGATGAAGGCAATGGCAAATACTGTTGCTCGTCTTGTGCCTGAAACACCCTGTGGATGATGTTGCCCATGAGTCAGGTGTGATTCAATGGGATCTTCTGCTGCTGCTGCTCCTTCATGTGTACAAATCCTTTAAGGATGCATTTTCCAGATTAACTCTTAAGGAAGCACCTAATTATGTTTTACTTTATTACAGAGAATAATAATATTTGGAACCAATTGAAGGTTCATGCTGTGTTTCCAAACCATGTCCTACACTACTTCAGTTACCTTTTGGATGAATGTAGATAATCTGAGTTGAAAACTGGACATAAGGCTAACCATTCATAAATACTGAGATGTGATGTTCCATATTACTTCCCAGCACTTATTGCTTTTACTTTTTAAGGTTGACTTCAGAATTATCAGTGCTTGTTATATTTTCCCAACATAAGACCACTCAAGATTGCTGTAACTATGAACTGAACTGACTACTGACTGCAGCTTTTGTTAATAGTCAAATCAAATAAGATTTACCTCTTGGCCAGTTTCTGGTGGGAACATAGTATTTCCAGCTAAGCAGCTTTTGCACTCTTTGAAATCCCAGAAAGAGACTGTAAGAGTGACTTCTGTCCTCTTTTTTCAGCTCATAAGGCTCTGAAGCATATTCTTCATGTTTGCTGGAAGGAGCCATACATGCATCCCCCCTGTTTGCCTTTTCTAATCTATTGATCCCAAAATGTAAAGTGAAAAGGTTTAAGGGATTTGAATTGCTTTGCAGCTGGGAAGCCCCACTGACTTGACAACAGCTCAAAGAGACTTTTTATATCGATCAGTGATTTGAAAGCTATCTAGTCATATGAGGCTGGTACAAAGATTTCCATTCTCCTTTTCATTTCTTTTAATCCCTGAAGAACCTTAAATACACACACAACAGCCTGAATTTTATACCAAGCCCACTAAACAGAATGAAAATGATTTTGAATAATCTAAATTTAAGTACCAAAGGCAGTTGGATTCAGACTAGAGAAGATGATCATCATTACTCTTTTAAAAGCTGATCATGGTCCTGTGCATCTGGCCCCATGACAACACCCTCTATAGACATGGTTTTGTATACTGCTCTCCTACATTAAAAAAAACAAAAAACAGAGGGGCAGTCCTTAAAGGGACCACTTTATTTACTTTATTTACTTTAGGCGTGTGGCATTATGCACAATCCACAGTGCCTTCAGATCCTTTAATCCTGGGTAGAGCCACCACCATGGGAGGTAACTCCCTATACTTCTGATTGACTGGTCCAGACCAGTCTTGGATCTCCACTAGTGATGGGCATGAACCGTCTCATGAACAGAAGTTTGTGATGGATTTTGGCTGGTTCATGGTTCATGAACTGAAGTTTGTGGCAGGTCAACCAGCACAAACTTTCCATGAACTTTCAAGTGGTGCATGGCAGTTTGGGAATGAATAAATAAAAAAAAATCAGATGTCATATTATTGAATTTTAACAGAAACAGGAGAGAAAAACATCCTTTCTCTCCGTGTGATTGGAAGAAGTAAATAGGTGTCCAGCTGGATCAGACAACGCATCCGTCGAGCATCCTGTTCCCACAATGGCAATCGAAGAATCCAGCAAGGATATAAAGGCAACAGCCCTTCCCTGTTGTGTGTCCTGGAGCAACTGGTGTTTGTTGGTATACTCCTTCTAAACATGGAGGTTCCATTCAGGCAAACGATGAAAAAGGGGAAAGACAAACTCAACCCAAAATATACCGGCAATGTTAAAAGGGTCAAGCTAACCTCAAAATAAATATTATCAAAAATATATATTTTTATTTATGGTATACACAATGGCAAAGATTACAAAAATAAAAACAAATGGTCTGAAGATCAGACTACAAAGAACATATATTCAATAATACTATTATAAAGAAACACATCATCCAGAATTGTGTGTGTGTATAATCTTCGGCTTTGAAACGGAGATGAGCACCGCAGCCCTAGAGTCGGACTCGACTGGCTTTTGAGCAAGGGAAACCTTTACCTTTACTATATAATTGAAGCCAGATGTTACTTTCTGTTATGTTGTGTGGTTGCTGAAAATTTATTAGGTAGGCCATGGATGACGTCTAATGGTGACTGTACATGCAAAACAAAATCTTCAATGATATAATAATCTGGCATAAAATTTCCTAGGTCTCTGGATGTGTGTGTCATCAACCAAGAGTTGCAATAAAGTCTCTCTCTCCTTTTGCACACCCCTACTAATTAACAAGGGACACCATAGAGACATCATTATCTCATAGAGCTAAGAACAGTGACTCTCATCACAGACTGATTGATGAACGGCACAGTAGTATGTTAATATCAAAGAGGCTTACAGTGACTTGAAACCTTGATAAAGTATATTGGAATAAACTTAAAATTGGAAAGCTGTCAATGGATTTTGGTAGAAAGTAATAGAGAAGAGGTATATAATGGCAAACAAGGCATATAGTAGGTGTGCTACCAGACCAAACAACATAATGGACATGAGTTTGCCATGTGAAATAGCAGCTAAAAAGGTAAGTGTAATTTTGAGCTATATGTATACACAGCTATCTCCTCTTAGAAAAGGCTGTGATAGAACTGCTCCTGTGATATTGAGTTCTTTGCCAAACACTGCTCCTGTAACAGCCGTAAATTAAGGGACTGTCTGGAATTTAGGGAAATAACCACAAAAGGTTTCTGTAACCTAAGGCACTGATGGACAAGAAAATAATAAAAGGCAGAGAAAGACAACTGTTAACCTTCATCACTTTCCTATTCACTAGTATCTGCATTCATTTATTTGCATTCTAAATGCTAGAATGCAAATAAATGAATGCAGATACTAGTCTAGGTTTTTATACCCAATTTTTCTTTACCTTAAGGAGTCTCAAAGTGACTCACAATCACATTCCCTTTCTCTATCCACAAGAGGCATCTTATGAGATAGGTTGGCCTGGGAGAGTTTTGAAAGAACTGTGACTGGCCCATGGTCACCCAGCAGACTTCATGCAGAAGAGTTGGGAATTAAACCCAGTTCTCCAGATTAGAGTCTGCCACATCCAGGGCTATTTTTGGGCCGGAACGCAGTGGAAAGGTGTTCCAGCTGCCTTTTGAGCCTGCCCCACCCCTCCCCTTCCTCGAGGCACCCCCTCTGGTGGTCTCAATCCAAGCCACCCCAGCCCATGACCCGTCAGTGCCGCTCAATGACTTTCCTCCAGCGCTGGCACCGGCCCAGCCCTGGCAGCAGCACGAGCAACATACCACCAGTGAATCTGGACACCCCGATGCAGCTGGCCAAGCCCGGAGTCGGTTGGTGAGACTGCTGGTGACCTCATCAGAGAACCGCTCCAGAGCATTACAAGCAGCACTTGGTGCCTCGTCCACCCCCTGCCCCTTTCCCAGCTGCTAACCTGGCAGAGGGACCCCTCCCCCCCACTGTGTTCCTCTGCGCCGCTTTACCTACTGTGCCTCTGCACCCTTGACCCCACAGCCTTCTCCATCCCATGCCCCGAACAACGGAGGAAGCCCAACAGATGCTGGGGTGGGAGGGATGTTCTGCCGAGCCAAGGCAGAAAAGGGTTATTTTAAAGCTCCTTATTTGGGCAGTGGTGTCAAGGGAAGTCATTGAGGCAAGCCCCGCCCTCGGGTAGCTTTGCACTCCCCCCCACACCTGATTACTTTCCATTCACTGCACATTGTTTCCTGTTGTCCGGCAGCTGCTGCTGCTGCGGTTTTCATGGCAGCAAACAATGGACTCCTTGGTCCTGTCTGCATCAGGCCTGGGGTCGCCCCACCAGCAATTGCTCAAGGCATCCACCCCTTGTCAAAACAGCACCCTCCCTTTGCAAAGCCTGAAGACACCATGCGGGTGTGAAGCAAGCGCAGCAAGCGAGGAATGCCCAGGCCTTTGCTGGGGGGGAACCCTGATTTCTAAGCAGGCTTCCTTGTGAGTAAATCCTGTGGGGTTTTGGTGGCACTTCCAAGTTGATGTGCAAAAGGGAGGGCAGCCCTCCTCCGCCGGCAAGATCCCAGGCAGGTTCACAGGAGACATTTACGGGTCTCCAAAGCAAGATTCAGTCTCTCTGCAACGCAAGCACCCAAGCCCAGCCAGGCTTGCTCTGAAGTAAGTGCCACTTTCGGCCCCAACGATAGAGGGATCCAGTCCCAAAATCAGAGAGCAACCATTATATGCTGTTGTGTATGGCCTATTATGCTAATGAGTGCCTGCTGGGCTTTTTCTACAAAAAGAGCCCTGGCCACATCCAAATGTCTTCTTGGACTCTGGAGTTCAGAATGACATTGTCCATGTCATGCTGCTTTCAAAATGTCATTCCAAAGTAGAAATAACATATTAGGATTCTACATTAATTCATTTTTCATTTCAGAATTTTGAAGAAATTCAAAGTTTCACACAGCTTTTAATTACATCAGTTCATTCATGCTTTTTGCTCCTCAGCACTACTAATGGGCATGTGAAACCCTATGAAAAAGCCTTCTTAATGTGGTTCTATGTTCAGGCATCTCAAGATTCTATTTATGTGGTCTTACCAATGCTCTGGAGCACAGGTGCCCTTAATAAAACACCATATAAGTTTGATGGAAACTTATGTATGATCATGTAAAGATCACTTATTGGTGCCATTTTGTCCTGGTTGCTGACACACAGTAAGCACACAGACATAGTTTCTTGATGTCAAGGCTGGTCAGAACACAGCTCCAAGGTTCAGGCACAGGTTAGGCAGCACTCACAGCTTCAAGTCCAAAGGGGGATCCAAGAGCAAGGTTTCTATGATACAGGCCATGGTCAGAGATGCAGCAATCTATCCAGAATACAGTCCGTAACTAACAGACAAGTTGCTTCCACAAAACTACTCCCTTTTCTGTTGCTTTTAAGCTCTACACTGCTAACCACCTGTGTTGCATCATGCACCTGCTGGCTGCCTCAGTCCTGCTCCTGCAAACACTCATCCTCATTGAACCTGGGCCGGTGCTGTGCTGCCAGATGGGCACTGCACCTTCTGGTTTGAAGGGCTCTCTTAATCTTCTTCTGATGACATTCCTGAGTCTCTAGTGATGAGGGGGTGAACTAACTGGCAACTGGCTCTCTGTTCCCGGCCCAGGGTTGGGAAGCTGAGGGACTGGTTCCTGGCTGAGAATCTGTATCTAGCTCGTCCTCCAGCAGTACCTCTGACACTGGCTGTGAGCTTGGGTCAAGTATGCTGACACTCCTCTTCCTCAGAGGAGTCCTTTGCAACCCTTTACTCTGCTGAGCTTGGCTGCCCCACAATATATTTATTCAATGTATGTGCTTACTTCAAATGAAGAGGAAGATGTGGATGACTTGAAAACCCTGGCAAATTGGCATGCTCCTGTTTGAAGGTTATTTTGGAATGTCAGGAGCAGTGGAATGTAGAACAGATGGAGCTCACAGAACTATGGCCCAATTCGCATCTAGCATTTGCTCCACTGTTTTACCAAACCCATGCTGGAACAGAAATTCCCCTCTACTTTGCGTGCCACTTTCACTTCGATTGATTGTCGGATTTTATGGCAGTGTTCAGACTGCATGCTGCTTTCACTTCATTTGATCTCTCGGTTTTATGGTAGTGTCTGCATAGATTTATGGCCATTTTATAGCCATTCAGGAGTGATTCTGGAGTCAATACAGTCTTGGCCTGGGGTATTTGAATGTGGTTTTGAGCAGCATCTTTTTCTGTTCCAGTGTGGGCTTGGTAAAACAGTGGAACAAATGCTAGATGCAGATTGGGCCTATTAAGAATGAAGGGAATTCAGAATTTGTTACCATGGAATTTCAACTCTTATCCCAGAGCTATTACCCTAAGCATCTTTAAAATGGAAAACTTGTTTCAATATATTTTCCTTATCTAAAATTGTTATGTTAGATAGTTTTATTGCTTTAAACCTCTTATGAATTGCTTAGATCAGGGGTGTCTACCTGTAATGTATCAAGCTTCGACCGCGTGGTCAGCTTGGGCGCCACGCAGTCAAGTGCAAGCGTCGAGCTTTGCTCCAATAAACAAAGGGCAATGTGGATCCTAGCCCGCACCAATCAGAGGGCTAGGCTCTGGGCCGAGAGCCTATGGGACTCTCGGCCACTAGTTGGAACCTATTTGGAAGTGGGGGGGGGGTTCTGGGGGGGGGATTCATGGGGGATATAAGCCGGCCTGCGAGCCGGCTAAAGTTGCCTTGTCTTGTTCTGTGCTAATAAAGTACGCTAAGCTGAAATCACTCGTCTGTCTGCGTACTTTTCACTACCTTAAGGCCCACAGGCTAGAAGTTTCTTACAATGAGGCAAACACTTGTATATCTTTCTAAACTCATCAACCAAGTCAGTAGTGGAGCAAAGTAATAACAGCAAGCAAAGTTCATCGCTGCTATAGTCATTGCCAGGCTATACCCTCCTAACAAGGTTATTCTTTCCAGCATTCTGTTTCCTTCTTCCTCTCCTTCTACGCAACTCCATGATTCTCTCTGCTCAGCCAGATCTTTCCAGTTAGTGTGTTTCAGAAAATAAATACATTACATAACTTTCCTTCTTTTCTTAATTTCTCTTCTTCTTTTCCATACTTTTCTCCACCTTCATTTTTGTTCTAGTCCTTTCATGATAAGTCTTCATTTCTGTCTCCCCTTCTAATCCCCCTCCTTATCTGTCAGTCTTGGTCTCAACTCTTTCTCATCCCTGGTTGGCAACTTACATTTTAAACTCTGTTCAGGCATTGGGTTTCTGTTAGTGCTGTGCTAGTGGGACATCTAATATTCCTTAGTAAATGCTGCTTTACTAGTGTAGACATTAAACTTCATGTTTCAGCAAAATCAGTTCCAGTGATCCCAGTACTTTTTATCCAGCATGACTACGTAATCAGTTTCCCCAGCTTTTGTGCGAGGTAAAGGTACACGAGCGAACTGAAATAGATTTTTTACTTATTTGCTTACTAAAGATTTACTGTGATATGAAGTTTTTGCGAACTACAGCCCACTCAGATGTGCCCTATATTTGTGCATGTATGTATATGTGTACAAATATAAAATTACAAAATTAGACACAAGTTTTGGATTAAGGTTATACCAGAAAGGCAGGTGGAATCTTTGTCCTAGGGCCCATGGTGGCTCTTGGTATCCCTATCTGATTGTAAACAACTATGGACTGAAATTCCTGTGACTCTGGTCTGGCCATGAAGTCTTTTAAAGCGGTGGTATGAAATACATGTAGCGAATATATGCAAAGGATCTGGGAGTGGAGAATTTAATAATGTAAGCCAATACAAGCTATAGTTTAATTATGGCATCTATTGCATATGGTACCCAAAGGGACTGAAGGTAATTGAATCCAAAGCTTTTCCTAATGTAAATTCAGGGAGTAATTTTCATATCAGATTCTAAGTATATTGATAGCAAAATGAAGGCAAAAGTCAGTATACATCAAAATGCAAATTCAAAATTATAACGTTTCAAGAACACTTACCTAAATGAGCTGCCAGTCTGAAATTTCTATGTTTAAATTAAAGTTTTTTCCCCCTCTACTGCCTTTTTGGAAAGTATATTAATGGTAGAGTAACACTTTGCAATATACTTCTATAACGTCAAGGATACTTATTGACAGAAGTGAAGTATTAACTTGAAAACTAGCTCAAGTCTTCAATACAGATTGCTGAGAAATAATCACATAAACTTTTATTTCTTCTTTTATAGGGTAACAGAAATACTCCTTAATGCCAGGAAAAGCAATCAGTAAGCAGAACATCAGCTGCACAATGCTTCAGATTTGACGTGATATATGAACTCCCAGTAGAACAAGGATAATATTACCTATTTGTAGTAGATATGGAAACACTTTAGACATGAAGAGAGTATTGCATAAATGTCAAGTCTACAGTTCTGAGTCCATGCAGGTATTCCCGATAGATGATAAATGGCTAAAAGACGACAGTTTCTTTATGACGGGCATGCTGCATCAGTTGACTGCATTTCTCAATAATAGCAACGTTTTGTGCAAAAATAAATACCAAGCTTCCACTTTAAACTGAACTGTAATAAGAAAGAAGTGCTCAGTTTGACAAGTTATGAGTAGAATGAAGGCAGGCAGTAAAATAGACTCTGGACCAGACATTGTTAGTTCATCAGATTATTCTAAGATTGGATTCATTGGAATAAATCATCTGAAAGACTATATTACATTGTTTTATGTGTTTCCAATTATAAAACAATCTATTATGCTTCCTGCTGGATTGTGGTTTTTGTTTCCAAAGCTTAGCAAAAGCTACATAAATAGGTCAATGCTCATGTGACTTTTGTTTCCAAAGCCTAGCAAAAGCTACATAAATAGGTCAATGCAGATTTATTATTGGCATGGAACTGTTTGCTTCATTAAAAGTGGGAACAGATTGTCCATCTATTGTTCCATTCTAGTTTGCTTTTATTAATTCCTGTTTTACATTTGGAAGAAACAGAATGTGATCTGAGATGGGATTCAGCACTAGACCCGGTTATGGTGCACACAAAGTTTGGTCATGAGCTGGCACATACTTGTGCCAGAGGTTGAGTGAACACTCTCCTTCTGGACTAAACTGAAATTTTTATTCTGAGATGAGACATTGCTGGCAGTGGCATTGTTGGCCAGTGCTGTGTAGGGTTGTATGAGTAGATCCTATCATCTTATAGGTGAAGGATGGGGCCATTGCCCAGACTATGAGCATCTCCTCCCAGAGAAAGTGGCTGACATAACTGGCTGTTATTACTTTCTAGGTTGGGTTCTGAATTGTGGTTCCCTGTCTCTCATAAAAGATACACTTAGTATATCTGATTTTATGACACTTAGGTGGAATCTTGCCCTGACCTAGATAGATCAGGTTAGCCCAATCTTGTCAGATCTCAGAAGCTAAGCAGGGTCAGCCCTGGTTAGTATTTAGATGACAGACCAGCAAGGAATACCAGGGTCACAACTTTCCCCCTGCTGAGCAGAGCAGTTCACCTCCTGAGCAGAATAGAACTGGGCAATGGTTCTTAAAATGCGCAGCTGCAGATTGCTGCTGAGTGAGGCTTCCTGTGTTGTTGAGTGGGTGCTCATGCGGACAGTTTACAGGGAATACTGGTCATGACACAGAGGCAAGCAATGGCCAGCTGCTCATGCGGACAGTTTACAGGGAATACATGACACAGAGGCAAGCAATGGCCAACCACCCCTGAAAGTCTCTTGCCCTGAAAACCCTGTGGGGTCACCATAAATTGGCTGTGACTTGAGAGCACTTTCCCCCACCAACAGACAGAGTTCCTTTTTCTAGCTGCTTCCATGAAGAGCATGTGTCTTCTCCTGCTACTCCACTGCATTCTTTGAACTCACTGTTCCTTTGTAACTTACATCTTTCTTGTAGAACAGCTAGATTTGAGTCCAGTAGCACCTTAAATACCAACAGGATTTTGTGGGGTTCGAGCTTTTGAGAGTCAAAGCTCCATTTGTGAGACCTTTCTTGTATGTATCTGCTCTTTTTCTCTTGTGGGTCAGACTAATCCCATACTCACACTGCTTTTTCTTGTCCCGAGTTTGAACTATTCTTAATGCTCACAAGCTGTATCACATGCAGGTGAGGGAATTTCGTGTTTGTGTTCCTTATTGTACACAGAAAACTTGGAAGTCATGATGAAAGGTAGGTTAGAGCCTTCTTCCCTGACATTCACATTTAAGATAGGCAGGCATTTTGTAACACAGGGAGCCTTCAATCATGCATCTCATCTGCATTCTAAAGAGGTATAGACCCAGGAGGTAATCTGCTCTTTGTGATTCTCCTGAATGTGCATCTGTGTAAGGCATACATTTTCCCCATAAGAGCAATCACAGGGACTTGCTCATTCCTAGAAGCTCAATCCCATCCATTCGTTCAGTGTGTGAGTTTATTACTTCACAAATGTCACACTGAACAGAAAATTCATTTCAATGAAAGAATATATTCTAAATACATAGAAGGGAAAGGGCTTTGTCATAATTGTGTCTCAGCCTATGACAAAACTTAATGATCCAACAACCAAATGGGCAGCCTCCATCTGGAATATTGTCTGGACAATATGCAGCATAGGTGCATTTTGTTCCTGGATTAACAATTATGTCTTCCTTGTCAGGCTTTTTTGAAGACTCTGCAAGTTGGGGTGCTGGGGTGCTGGATGTTCATCTGACGTCCTACTTCCTTCTCATTGAACCCTATGTCAGTGTCATTTTGTTTCATAGCTGGAAAAAATAAACATGTATATAATCTTTTTTAGCACTTTAGAATTAAATAAAAGCAAAAGTCAACGTTTTCTGTGTTTAGAACTGAAAGGCAATAACAAAAAAAGAATTCTACTGGATCAACCCATTCAGCAAATGGGATATTCCCCTTTCTAGTGCATAATGGAGCTGGGGTGTGGGGGGGGAAGAGTTGGCAATAATGCCAAACATAACTGTTGCTGAGCAAATAAATGTTCCTTTCTTCTGTTGGATGGGAAGATAGTTTCTAGCTAGAGTCTAGCTAGGTTATCAGCCATGCAATTGGCCTGGAGGTGTGTGGGACAGGAAGAGAAAAGCGGTTCATGGGTTCTACATTGATTAAATGTGCAGATCTCTCCAGAACTCAATGAACTCAATGGCCCAGTAAATGGAGTGCAAGGCAAACCGTCACTGATATGACTCCTGGTCCTACAATCACAATGCAATGCAACAAATAAATACACCTTCAAATTACATTTGGTCCATTGTAATTAGAATAGCATATCATTCCCAGGTTTTTTTTAATGGATGGCATATTGAATTAAAAAGTCTATCACAACTATTCAGTTTCATGATATTTGAGCTTAATTACATTTTAACTGCTAGAATAACCAACATAAATGAGATGAAACAGAAGATTGGACACATTCATGGAAGATGGGAATCTTTCTCCTCTAAGATTCAATTTATTTAGATGCTAAATAGATTCAAAATCAAGTTTAAACAGTTTTTCAAGCCCGTCCTGGGCAAATCTCCTTGGGCAGTTCTTGGGAGTTGTTCATTCCCAACAAATGTATTTCACAGACGAACATCTATAGAAACTGCCCTCGAATAGGCTAGAATAAGACCAAACAGAGTGAGACCAAACTCACTCTGAAATACGTTTCTAGGAGGGAGTTGAGTCTGCACTACTGAAAATAGTTGGTGATTTGTGACTGAAAGTAGGAATTGGGTTCCTAGCTGGCGTGGGTGAGTCTCCTCATAATAATTTAGAATTTACTGTGTATTTCTAAAGTTTTTTTTAAGATTTCTTAGCAAATTTTTACAGTTTGGAAAGAAGTTACAGGGGGGGGGGGTAGCCACACTGCCTTTAGATGAGACCATGATGTGTACACAAGTTTACATGAGCTGAAGTATGAATCAACTTTTGTTACTCAGTTGCAATTATAGATTTGCCAAGGAATGGCAAAAGACCAAAAGTGGTTCACCAGCATGCAAACTACCAGCCCAGCTGAAGGCAGTGAGGTGAAGTCAGCATGGTGCACATGGAAGTGGTGGGCTCTCCTTGGCTGGAGCTCTTCAAGCAGAGGCTAGGCAGCCATCTGTCAAAAATGCTTTAGCTTTGGATTTTCTGCACTGAACAGTTTTGAAGTGGATCACATCAACTGTATGCTCAGTGAAAATTTCACAGCTAACCATAGGGGGAAAGCAAAGTTTAAGAATGGAGGTAATCATGATGTTGAACAGAAATAATTGACAAGCAATAATCTCAAGTTTGTTTGGTTCGCTTTGGATTTTCTGCACTGAACAGACAAGCAATAATCTCAAGTTTGTTTGGTCAGTAAAACAAGATGAATAGCATGTCACATGATTTATTTATTTTAGAACTATTTAACATGGAAAACAAATGGATCCACATATTCCCCCCACAACTGCCACACAACCCACTTCCTTGCTCAGCAGATTAGGACTTGCTCCTTCATTTAAGTGTATCGGGGAAAGTCATTTGCATATACACACGGTTTGTTCATACAGCTGGTTGTCAAGCAAAATATGGCAGTTCTGCAAGGAAGAGGAAAGAGAAGGACTCCTTTTGAGGGATGGTGTGTATGTGTGAAGTGTGGCCAATTGTTCTGCGCTGTACCACACTGTTGTGAGGAGTGGCCTGACACATAGCATCAGTTCTTTGTGCTGGGTTCATTGAGGGCAGCAGAATAGCCAATTGAGTGGTTAGCTTACTGCTTGCAACCAATGGGCAAGCTTTTGACTATCTTTAGTTTTAAGTATATGGTATATGTTGTTTCTAACAAAAAAGGAGGGGGGGGAAAGAGAGTGAAATTCCACTTCAAAGATTATTGGCCAAGATAAAGCAAAAGTTATTTCTGTCCTGTAAGTGGCTGAAGCAGTAAATGGAAAAACAAGCTCTATGCAGACAACTGTAAAACAATAAGTACAGAAGCAATGAACCAGACTAGAGAGTATTGAATAGGAGAGCTGTGTTAGTGTGCTGACAAGAAAAGGAATGTAGGGGTTATTTTGGTTAAAAAAAATCTTGAAGCCATTAGCACAGTGTGTATTGCTATTGTAAAATAAGAAGCCATATTGGGATGCAACAAAACAGAAGAGCCATAGAAATAAACAGGAATGATACCACTATTGTGCAAGGCAGGATTTTATACTGCGGTCGGTTTTTTGTGTGTGTAGTAACTGTATTACTGCTTCACAGAATGCATGATGCACTGTGGCCAGAATCATTCGAAGATTTAAACATATTTATTATAATGGAAAGTGAAACAAGCAAAGGGAACTCTGAGGGAAGCTTGTAGCACTGGGAGAGTCATACTGTGTGTTCACATCAGAAATGGTAGGCAGATTTTCAATGGTACAGGAAAAGGAAGGCATATTGTATTTTTAAATCTTTTGTTACTTTCCTAGAGCCTGGGGAAGAGGGAATGAAAGAAGTGTTGAAAAGAAAGACATTATCTGAGCCCACATTCAGCAGGTGTCCTCCTCTGGTTTAAAATACGTTTTTGTTGGGTTAGAAGCCATTTTGAGAATAAACAAAAAAGGAAGGGCAGCTCCAGAGACAGAACTGTTCTATTTCAAATTGCAGGTGAAGAATAATGACATCTTCTAGGGGGCTAGAGTAAGACTGAGTCACTCAAAAATATGCTGAGGGTCTCCTTAATTAAACAGAGTATAACTTCTTTCAGATTAAACAGTATGAACAAAGAAAGGAGATTAGGCCTATTAAATTCTTTAATAAAAGCTGGCCTATATCCAGTATGTATAGAGTAAAACCTGGCCAAGTGTCTGGAGATTTCCCAAAATTATTACTGAACTCCAGACTACAGTGGTAATTTCCATGGTGGAAAGGGCTGCTTTGGAGGGTGGAGGGTGGGTCACAGACAACAATTCTACAAAACCATGAGAACAGATATACTAATATAAATAATTAAAACAATTAAAAAACAGGTAATACAAAGGATAATAAAATTTAGCAATCCGAAATCACTGCAAGCAGCTAGGCCATAATCTAAACAGTAAAGTTCTCATTTATGTGGGCAGTAAGCGGCTAGAAACTTCAGCAAGGGAGGCCAAATAATTAGATGCTCACCACCTCAACCAAAGGCGTGGCAGAATGGCTCCATTTTACAGGCCCTGCAAAACTGCAATAGGTCCCACGAGGCCCTGATCTCAAGATGGAGTGGAGGTCCCCCTCTGCAAACTCTCCCTGCCCTAGGCTGCACCTTAAAATTTCTAGGAATTTCCCAGCCTGGAGTTGGCAACCCTACCTGGAACTGCTCCATATTCTGAAACCCTGAAAGTATAATTAAACCTGGAACAGATTTCCCAGAATCTGCCAAACTGAAAATTCCCCATTTATTTTTACATTGTAAAATACCCAATGCATTTCTGGTTTGTTCTAAAAATCCTTTAATTGTAGAAAATCCAGATTCACATGGTTCAAAGCTTATTCAAAATATTGTGTGCATTGATCACTCATAGTTTTATAATTTTTAAAATTATTATGCTGGCTATTTCCCTTTCACTTACCTTCTATATAAAACTTTTATTATTGTTATTGGGCCCATTCACTTTGGAAATCATTATTCAGGAGTTAAATGCTATTGTTATTTTTTCTTCATTTTAATTACTGTTATCATTTTATTGTGCTGGTAACATTATGCCTTTTATTTTCTATTGATCTGCTGTTTAAGGATGGCTTATGTTTTATGCTCCTGCTTATAACGATAATAAAGTATTCAGAGAGAAGGAAAATATGCGCCAAGTGGCTACCAATTTGTGCAGAAGCCAGGAAAATCAATGTCCTTCCTATCAGCCAGCAACATAAATGGGGTCAGGAGCAATGTTCACTCTAAGATGTGGAGTCTTATGAGCAAAAATTCTACCTTGTGAGCTACGGGCATTAAAGTTGTGAGCGAGCGATTTGCCTACTGCATAAATCAGTTTGCTCTGGAGCCGTCCTTCCTGAGATAAGACAAAAAAGTGTGAGCCAGAGGCTAAAAAATTGTGAGCTAGCTCACACCAACTCAGCTTAGAGGGAACACTGGTCAGGAGAATAATGCAGCCACAACCAACTGGAACTAAATGACTTGTGTGATCAATTTTAAAAAGGCCTCATCTCCTTTTCCTTCATTGGTAAGAGCACGCAACGGAGGGGCCACATGGCTCAGTGGTAGAACATCTGCTTTGCATGCAGAAAGCCCAGTAGATAAAGCCTGACATCTCAATTAAAGAGATTAGATAGGTGAAAGCCCTCTGCCTGGAACCCTGAAAAACTGCCAGTAACAATACTGATCTGGTTCAATATAAGGCAGCTTCATGTGTTCAAAGAAGGAAAAATAACATTGTTGTCTTTTCAGTCTTTAGTTGGAACAGCAGAAGTGGAGTGGTACTCCCCCTGTTCGGAGTGGCAATATGGAAAAAATGGCCATCAGGCTGACAGTGTGACATCAGTCCTCTTCATGGAGCACCAGAAACCCTATAGTTTTACCACAGTGTTTCCAGAAATGTCTAGAGAGGTGTGACATCACTTCCATGTTTTCCTGGAAGTGAAGTCAAGACGATGCCAATGTCTGCCCCCATTTTATTTATTTATTTATTTATTAAATTTATATCCCGCCTTCCCCAAATGGGCTCAGGGCAGCTAACAAGAGGCATATGCCATGATACAACTACTAAAAACAGAATAAAACAGTCAATTACAAACAAAGTGCCAGTGCTCTAAATAATAAGCTCTTTTTTTATTGAAAAAATTATCAAACGGTTACAATCTAGTAGTCACAATAATACAAACAAAACCAGTTACTAATTGTATACAGTAACAAGAAAATCTTATTACAACTTCATAGCGGTTATCAATTTTAAATGAACAGTCCATCATAACATAAAACTAGACTCATCTATAACTATAAGTCAACCAGTGATTAATAATTGTATCTCTGCGTTACCTAGAATATTGATTTTCGAGAAGTCTGTGTGACCCAAAACAAATTGAATAAAAGGTGACCATTTCTTAGTGAAAAACAAATTGCATTGTTCGGTCTTGTGCGTGTTCAAATCTACCGAAATCTTAATGAACACAAAGTACTCCCAAGATTTGTTGATCCAGTCCTGTAAGGTGGGTAGACCTATATCTTTCCATTTAGAAGCCAATACTGATTTGGCTGCTACAAAAATAATAAGCTCTTATCAATCCAAGATGGGGTTCCACAAACCAGCATAACCCATCAGCATAAGTTTCGGATGGTACTGTCGTCCTTTCATAACCAGTTCTTCAGATCGTCTGGTCGTCTTTCCAGGGCCAGCTCACATCCTGATAGAATCCACCATCAAAGATGGCAGCTCGGTGGTGGTACAGTAGCGGTGGCGGCTCCTATGCAAAAGCCTGGTGGACAAGCTCCGTCTTACAGGCCCTGCGGAACTGCATAAGGTCCCGCAGGGCCAGGATCTCCTCTGGGAGCTCTTTCCACCAGATAGGAGCCACCACCGGAAAGGCCCTTGCCCTGGTTGCATCCAACTTGATGTCCTTGGGGCCTGGAATAACCAAAAGAAGTTGTGCCCCTGACGGTAGTGCTCTTGGGGGAACATATGGGGAAAGGCGGTTCCTTAGGTATGCTGGACCCTGGCTATCAAGGGCTTTATAGGTAATAACCAGCACTTTGAAGCAAATCCGGTACACTATAGGCAGCCAGTGCAGCACCTTCAGCACCGGCTGGATGTGGTCTCACCTAGTGAGACCCATCAACAGCCTAGCTGTTGCATTCTGCACTAGCTGCAGCTTCCGGATTTGCAACAGAGGCAGCCCCATGTACATATCGTTACAGTAGTCCAGCCTCGAGGTAACCATCACATGGATCACTGTGGCCAAGTCATCGCGGTCAAGGAAGGGGACCAACTGCCGCGCCAGCCAAAGATGGTAAAAGGCTGACTTGACAGTGGCTGCCACCTGGGCCTCCATCATCAAAGAGGAGTCCAGAAGCACTCCCAAACTCCTAACCCTCGACAACGGCACCAAAGGCGCCCCATCAAAGCTTGGGAGGGGGAGCTTCAACCCTGAACCGACCCAACTTTGGCCCAGGACCTCCGTCTTCACCAGCCCAGCATCAGATAGAGCTAGGTGTCATCTGCATATTGATGGCACCCAAGCCCGTAGCTCCGGGCAATCTGTGCAAGGGGGTGCATATATATGTTAAATAGCTTCGGGGACAGTACCACCCCCTGAGGCACCCCACACTCAAGAGGGTGCCCCTGGGACCGCTGATCCCCTATCGCCACCCTTTGTCCCTGACCTTGAAGGAAAGAGGCCAGCCATTGATGGGCAAGTCCCTGAATCCCCATGTTGGCGAGGCAGTAAGCCAGCAGCTGATGGTTGACCGTATCGAACGTGGCCAACAGATCTAACAACAGCAATGCCGCCACACCACCTCAATCCAGATGCTTACGGAGATCGTCAGTCAAGGCGAGCAATGCTGTCTTTGTCCCATGACCCAGGCAAAAGCTGGACTGGAAGGGATCTAGGACTGAAGCATCCTCCAGAAAGCCCTGTAGCTGTAATGCCACTGCCCTCTCTATAAGTTTGCCCAAATAGGGCAAATTGGACACCGGCCGATAGTTTAGCCAATTTGGTTGGGTCCAAAGATGGCTTTTCTAAAAGGGGGCGGACCATCACCTCCTTGAGTCCTCCGGGGAACCGTCCCTCCAAGAACCATCCCCATGTCATCGTCCCCCCGGTCTCCCACTGGTTGCCAGGCTATGACTGGCAATCCTAGTAAGAATAGGTTTATATCCCGCATGCAAACATTTCCTGTAGATCTACATATGTTATTTAAATCATTTATACAATATTTATATTTCCTGTGCATCTACACATTTTATTTAAATTATTTCTCTATATTGAGGCAGCTTACTCAGAGGTCATTTCGCCGGAGATCGCGGGGGATCGCAGTTCCCCCGGGTGAGGTATGGGGGCGGGGCACATGATGAAGCCCCGCCCCCCGCTTCCGGCCCTCATTCAGCCAGGAGGAGGCAGGAGAAGAGGGAGGGTAAGTTGCTTCCTCCCTGCCTCTCCCCACCCCTGCTTGCCTGGGGCCAGGGAGGGCCTTCGCGGGGCTTCCTCGCACTCCCACCGACCTTGCAGGTCCACCGCCGGGCCCCTCATGGGGCTCAGCAGTGGAGCTGCAAGGCCGACGGCGGCCGGGACCATTGGGGGCGGGGTGTGTGGCCTTATGACACACTTCCGGTGATGTCGGGGTGTGGCCTTATAACACACTTCTGGTGATGTCAGGGGGTGTGGCATATGCTAATGAGTTCCCCTAGCTCTTTTTCTACGAAATGACCCCTGAGCTTACTTATTCAGAAAAGCAAAGTTGGAATGACAAGGCTGAAGACTGAGGAGGTTGAAAGGACTGATTCTAAACAGACTGCTGATAGATACACAAACTCCTAGACTAGTACCGGGTACTTAACTCCCTGCTGTGCAAGTTTTATATTCTCAGGAAAGTGTTGCTTATTTGATTTTGACTGATAGTAATCACTCATTTGGAGTCTGTAGTGAATCAATCCATTCTACCACTTTAAGACCCACATTCCACTGAATGCTCAGCATAAGGCAACAGGTAGTGTCTTTGCAGAATCTGTGAAAACTACCTGTATAACCGTGGGGTTTTTAAAATTATTTTCATTGGCCATGCATCCAGAACCCATATTTGTGTAATTGTAGGAACCAAAGCATTAAGAGATCAGGTGCAGGTATAGTGCAGCAGTTTTGGAGAATTCTAGCAGATATCTGCAAATTAAGGCAGCAGCCATTTGGGGATTGTATAGTGTTTATGCCACACTTCAGTTTCTTCTGGCATCATCTTATAAGGCTTGCAAAAGCAAATATTACACTTTCCCTTAGTATGAATGTCTGTGGACTTCCCCTTGCCTTAAAACAAAATGAAAGACCATCAGTTTTAGTGACTTGTTCATCTATTTCAATGACAAATATGATTTTGACACATTTTCTATGATGTGATCATGTAGCTCTGAAAGCCTACCCATAAAAATCATTTTGGGGAATATCTTTTTTAAAATTATCTTTACATTAATGATTTGCTACCTTGAACCATGAGGAAAGGTAGAATATAATTTAAATACATTTTAAAAATCCAAGTTAGAAATTAGAAATAGTTTTCAGGTTTTTGCTATTTTAAGCAGTATTCCTTTTTAAATTAATAAATGGGTGCCCTATATTTTGTAGTGCAAATAATTATTTTCCAATACTCTCATTACACTGCTAGTATGTGCTGTTGCAAGATACAGTAGCAGTAATATGATAATTAAGCATACTGTCACGCTACTTTAATTAGATATTAACTGTTTGGAAATAATTAGGTCTCAACCAATTACTCTTATTATAAGTTCCTGAATATAAGTTACCTGGTTTCCCCAAGATAAATTCAGAATAGATGTTGTGGTATTGTGACTTTGGCAGAACCATAATGGAGATTGTAATGGAGATTGAATGAGCTCAGAATATTTGTTTCACATTCAATTAGAAGTATTACGGCATTTTCCTTTAGCTCTTTCCTGTGGGTCTTCACACTCCTTTTAAGTTTGCATGACTGCAAATTATAAAATCATAAATATGCTCAAAGAATTCATGTTCAAATTTGTACCATAAAAAGAATCTAATTACCGTAATATTGACAGTTGAGTTTTACCAAATAGAATTTCTGTTACAGCTTTTCAGCAATGAAACCTGATTTTATGTCTGAATATTTTTTTTAAAAAAACTCCATTCAGTCAAGTTTTAGCGCTTCCGTATGTCTCAGTCTGAGAATTCACATTTGATGCTTTCTAATTCTGGAAAAGAAAACTGTAAAAGTTTGTTACCATCCAAGTCAAAAACACTGCCACAAGGGAGCAAGAGAAGAAGGAGCTGAGAGCTTGTCTTTTTGCTTGTCCTGTGGCATCACTAGCAGTGGGAGTATCACAGATGACAAAGAATATTTTTGTTGTTGTTGTTCAGTCACACAGTCGAGTCTGACTCTTTGCGACCCCATGGATCACATCACGCCAGGCCCTACTGTCTTCTGCTGTCCTCTGGAGTTTGCTCAATTTCATGTTTGTTGCATCTATGACACTGTTTAACCATCTCATCCTTTGCCGTCCCCGTCTTCTGTTACCTTCAATCTTTCCCAGCATCAGGGTCTTCTCCAGTGAGTGCTCCCTTCTCATTTGGTGGCCAAAGTACTGAGCTTCAGCTTCAGTATCTGTCCTTCCAGGGAACAGTCAGGTTTGATTTCGTTTAGGATTGACTGATCTGATCTCCTTGCAGTCCAAGGGACTCTCAAGAGTCTTCTCCAGCACCATAATTCAAAAGCATGTATTCTTCAGACAGAGTGTGCACATGCTTATTTACCTACCTTCCTGTTCTTTAAGATCCCTGTCAGCATCCTTTCTGTCATTGCCTACTGTGTAGGATCAACCAGGGTGGAAAGAGGGTCCCCATTTACATCACCGTGTCCTGCTGTTGTCTCTTACTACATGTTCCTACAATAGCACTTTATGACACAGTGCTTCATAACAGCACTACCGAGTAGTAGAAACGTTACTGCAATTTTGCATCACTTGGATGTCAATATACATCACATCATCAGTAAAGTGAATTTGATCTGTTCTACAATGGTCTAAACCCAGCTCACATTCCCTTATTATTATGCTAAGGGGGGATTCTGACTTGGAGGTGTTCTGCCATAATCCCATAGATGGAAGCTTTGTTCCATTGGCTCCTCACTCCAAGCACATAGACCAAATGTCTGAACCGGCAGTAGTACTGCCCATACTGAGTAGGATTACTAGATCAATATTATATACACACCACTTTCAAATAGTAGTTAGTGGTATCACCATTTATTTAGAAAATTGATAGCATCATCTCAAGGACATATCTATCACAGGGTTTTTTGGTGGTGGTGGTTGTTTTGAATTGCATTAGTCAAAGTTTTTACCAGGATCTTTCAGAGAGTTTTGAAATACACACAGTTGCCAATGGTGTAGTTAAATAATTTTAAACTAGACTTAATTGTCTTATACTTCCCCTGCCCTTCAAATGTGAAGCACAGAGTGAACATTCTGCAGCCTCGTCTCATCCCACATCACTTTCTTCCCAGAGAAATGCACTTGGTGTAGCCCAATTCAGAAGTCTCATTGTGCTGAATAGAGTTTGCTTATAGAGTTGCATTTCCTCCTCCATCTCTCCCCCCCCGCCCCGTGTGGGTGTGGGGCCCTGACCTTCCTCCCCAAAATCCATCTCCAACAATGCTACTGACAGTTCCTAGTGAAATTCACCCATGTCCCAGTTTATTTTTGCTGTTCCCAGAATACAATAGTAGTTGCTGACAGCATCAGCGGAGGTGGGAAATTATAGTTAGGAGAGCTGTGTTTGTAGCTACAAAGACAGGGAGGTGTACTCCAAGGAAGGCTAGCATGATGAAATTGTGGAAGTCAGGAAATGCATTCTGATGGACATTTTAAAAAATGTTGGACATCGATAGATAGCATATTGGAAGGACGATACTGTAGTGATCAAATCAGAAACAGAAGCATTGCCTGATGAGGTTCTTCATCTTTAAGCATGTTTATAAAATCTGAAATAAGCTTTCTGCTTTGTGTGTACATTAATTGGTTCACTGTTGTATGAATGTATTGTAACAACTTAGGTCTCTTGAGAATATGCTGTTTTCCCTGCATTGTACCTTTGACTATCAACTGGTTTTGTACATAGTATCTGCATAAAGAATACCAAGGAAAAAAAATGTAATTAAGATATGCTTCAATAACTGCTAATTCTCCCCCCCCTTTTTTGCAATGACTGGAAAGAATGTACTTTAATTATTTTAAGTTTAATGTAATTAACTTTTACATAATATGGTACTTACTCATAACTACCTAGTTAACTGTACAGATGCAAGCATTTAATGAATAAATTGTTCTCAGGGCAGAGCCACTAATCCTTTATATAAACGTTTACAGTCATGTTAGCGGATATGTGAGAATAATTCATGAAGAATAATGTCCATACTAAATATGAGGGTGGTGGTGTGACAAAGACCAGTAATTTCCTATATCACCCAGTTGTTTTTAATTTGATTTTCCCTACTTGGTTGAGGAAGCTTACTAAGCCTCTTTGTATTATTTTATTGTTTTTTATACCCATGTTCTTCCAGAAAAATAATGTTCACAGGATAATAGATTTCAATTGTTACTAGTGACTGTACCTTTAAAGGCCACTGTTTTATTTGTGAAGTTGGCTGGTTTCTAGGCAGAATCAAACCCAGCTCTTTAATAAAAGCAGCCTGAGGCATCCTGGCAAGATATTGCCTGAAGCACCAAAACTGAAGGAGTGCCAATGTACACAATAAGCATTTCTAATTTTTATTTTTAAAATATAAATGCCTTGTACATGCATATGAGTTGTGCAGGAGGATGCCAGCACAATCTAGTGTTTGTGTGAATGGCTGTGGATATGCATGCATAATATACATCTCCAACTTTTCAGTGCTGGCAAGGAGGAAGACTGGAAGGGTTGCCAGGGCACTGGTTCAGTTACTTGTTAGTTTTTAATTTGTCCATTATTAGAACCTCATATCTTGTCACCTCTATTTGATTCCATTCCTCTGAGGACCAAACTACATGTATGATTGGGAACTCACCTTCCAAAGCACTCCATTGCTCGATGCAGCTTGGGAGCACTGCACAGGGGCTGGTGGGACTTCAGCCTTTCCCCCCATACAATTTTTCCTGAGTGGAAATTTCTCTGGGAAGGGCCTGTTTGTCCTGCTGTCAGGTTCCTGTAGCAGTGCCAACAGCCCCCCACCTGCAGTTTCTGCTCAGGAAAGTGGCACTAGAGGGAAGGCTGAAGCCACTCTTCTCCCTGCACAGTACTCCCAAAGAGCACTGAGCAATGGAGCATTTCAGAAGATGCTTTCCCTCCAACCTGACTTGTGTTACATATATCATGCAGTTTGCCCCCACCCCCCGGAAACGATCTTATGTTTTCAACCCAAACTATCCAGTTCTCTTCCTCAGTGCGGCCCTGGTTCCACATGGCTTTTGTCTGTTTGATTATCTCCATATCCAGAATTTTATCTTTGGTGTTCAAAAGGGGCCCTCTTCTCCATCTTTCACCAACAGTAAAGTTGGTAGGATACATAGCTGTAGTTCCAGTATAGGTAACTGCTCCATATTTACAGCCATAAATTAACAGAAGTAAAAGGCTTCACAAAACATAGTGGTTATTGAAGTGGTTGCTAAGTTTTGTAACTGCCTTATAATGAGGAAGATGTGTGTTAAACCCATGAACTGAATGGCGATTGTGTATGATTCTGATCTATGCCAATAAAGGCTTTGAACTGAACTGAACAGAAGTAAAAAGAACCTGAACAATGAATTGCCTTGTAAATAATTTTTTAATAAATCAAAGAGTCTGGTTAGAACTTCAGCAGGTCTATCTCTTTGCAGACATTATAAACCATCACATATATAATTTAATTATTTGCTTGGATGAGCATTTCTAAAAGTGTAAACTTGTTTAAAAATAAATATTTTGGTCAACCTTTACATAGGCAACCTAAAGTGAATAGAAAATAAATGCTAATAAAGTGAGTTTGGAGGGAAGAAATGTATTCAACCAGCTCATTAGAAATCTCCTGTACATGGATTTCAGAAACTAAATGTACTGCTACATTCTAATCATTACCTATACTCAAGGTGTAAGAACATTCCTAGGATTGTTTAAATGTGTTTTATATATTTTAAATAGCTATGCAATTATATATTTCAAACCATTTGCACATTTATGTAAATAAGATGTCTGTGCCTTCAAATCACACAGATGCTGTGCAAGAATGTGGATGTTTTCTCAGTAGGGTTTGCAATGTATAGTAATCAAAATTCAAGTTATATATCATAGGTTCGGTGGAAGAAAGTAGATCCAAAGTTAAATGAAACAATCATCTAAGCATGTCCACTGAAAATTTCCCTTTATGACCTTGTTTCCAGAGGACCAGGTGGGAAGCAAGTCAGCGTATCTCCTTCTAGTTTCAGCAGGTCAAATCCAGATGTGTAGTTAAAGAAACGATCATCTGGAAAAGTCATACAATACAGTATAGGCTTTGGCGAGAGTGATAATTGAGTGTGGGGATAAGGTGCAGTTCAATACTTCCCAAGAGAAGTTCATGTAATTGTAAAATTATGCTCAAGACCTGTAAAAAATCAGTTGGATTGAATATTATTGCAGAGTGGGAGCTCACAATATATTAAAAGTGGGGTGAGATACACAGTTGGAAAACTGGAGTCTGAAATGTTCTCCTTTTAAGGGCTTGGCAGGGCAATTTTTGTTTAACTGCCCTTTAGTTCCCAACATTACAAGGCAATGAGCACCGTGTGCAGGACAAGGTGAAGGGCTGGATTATTCACCCCCAAACCCCTCTTCCTGAATAACCACTGACCTGGAGATATTCCAGTTATTTACTTGGGGCAGCTTACTGCTGTATTCCTGCACATTCAGGTACCATGAACAGCTGGCAGAGCTTGTAGGGTTCAGGATTCAAAAGCAGTATTGAAATGAGCTGGCTTCTTTTTTCTGTAATGCATTAATGGGGCTGGGAGGATATACGTCTAAGGCTACTGACAAGTGAGGAAAAATCTGCCATGCATGTGACAGACAAGCATTTCAGCCTTATAAGCAAAAGACAGTCATAGCTATAAATTTACTGCATCTGCCAAAAGAACTCTGACACGTTCCTTTGAGGTAAAATATACCCAAGGGATCTTTTCTTGCTCTTTAAAATAGTCCAGTCTTAGTGCACATACACTTTTTTGACTGACCTATATTAATATTCCCAACTCCTGAATTATTTATATTTCCAGAGGATGTTGGTCTAGGAGACTGCAGGCTTCCATAGTCTGTTCAATAATGATGTCTGAAACTGTGGAACAGAAGCTATCGACTTTGTATAAACAAATATTTCTTTATTTGGGAAAGGCCCTACTTTATGGGAAATCAGCATATTACTGCCATTTAGGGGATGGCCTGTTAATTTTTTTACAAGTGAGTTGCTAGATTTGTGGTACTTCAGAGTTCAGCTCCTTTTACATTTTTAAGAGGTAAATCTCCTCACACTTGAGAGTGGAGACAGTATTTGACAGTAATCCCGGCTCCTGTGCACGAACACTAAGGCACTATGCAGGGCACACAGCCTGCCATTCCATACACTGCAGTTGCTGAGGTATACTTTGAAATGTTGATAACCTTTTACAGACAGGACTGTCTAGTATATCTCTCCCTCTCATGGATTGCTGCCTTGTCACGGCGAGGGGGCTTGCGTGGTTTGATGAGGCTGTAGGCTATACTATAGAGGGCCACCCAGGATGGACAGGCCACAGCAGAGAACTCAGACAAAACACGATCTACTGGAGAAGGAAATGGCAACCCACTCCAGTATCTTTGCCAAGAAAACCCCATGGACAGTAACAAAAGTCTAAAAGATATGATGCAGGAAGATGAACCCCTCAGGTCAGAAGGTGTCCAATATGCTACTGGGGGAAGAGCAGAGGGCAAGTACAAGTAACCCCAGAAAGAGTGAAGCAGCTGGGCCAAAGCCGAAAGGATGCTCAGCTGTGGATGTGTCTGATGGTGAAAGGAAAGTCAAATGCTGTAAAGAACAATACTGCATAGGAACCTGGAATGTAAGATCTATGAATCAAAGTAAACTTGACGTGGTCAAAAATGAGATGGCAAGACTGAACATCAGCATCTTAGGAATCAGTGAACTAGAGTGGACAGGAATGGGCAAATTTAACTCAGAGGACCATTATATCTACTACTGTGGCCAAGAATCCTGTAGAAAAAATGGTGTGGCCTTTGTAGTTAACAAGAGAGTAAGAAAGGCAGTAACGGGATTTGTTGTTGTTCAGTCGCACAGTCGAGTCTGACTCTTCACGACCCCATGTACCAGCTCCCGCCAGGCCCTCCTGTCTTCCACTGTCCTCTGAAGTTTGCTCAATTTCATGTTCGTTGCATCTATGACACTGTCTAACCATCTCATCCTTTGCCGTCCCCGTCTTCTTTGGCCTTCAATCTTTCCCAGCATCAGGGTCTTCTCTAGTGAGTGCTCCCTTCTCATTTGGTGGCCAAAGTATTTGAGCTTCATTTTCATTATCTGGCCTTCCAGGGAACAGTCAGGGTTGATTTCTTTTAGGATTGACTGATTTGATCTTCTTGCAGTCCAAGGGACTCTCAAGAGTCTTCTCCAGCACCATAGTTCAAAAGAATCTATTCTTCGGCGCTCGGCCTTCCTTATAGTCCAACTCTCGCAGCCATACATGACTACTGGGAATACCATTGCTTTGACCATGCGGGATACAACCTCAAAAATGACAGAATGATCTCAGTCCGAGTCCAAGGCAAACCATTCAACATCACAGTAATCCAAGTCTATGCCCCAACCACTGACGCAGAAGAGGCTGAAGTGGACTGGCTCTGTGAAGACCTACAACACCTACTAACACCAAAAAAAGATGTCCTTATTATCATAGGGAACTGGAATACTAATGTAGGAAGTCAAAATGTAACCAGAATAACATACAAGTTTGGCCTTGGAGAACAAAATGAAGCCGGGCAAAGGATAACAGAGTTTTGTCAAGAGAACACGCTGGTCATAGCGAACACTCTCTTCCAACAACCTAGGAGGTGACTCTACACATGGACATCACCAGATGGAAAACGTCAAAATCAGATTGGTTGTATGTATCATTTCCAGTCAAAGATGGAGAAGCTTCATACAGTCAGTAAAAACAAGACCTGGAGTTGACTGTGGCTCAGATCATGAGCTACTCATTGCAAAATTCAGGCTTAAACTGAAGAAAATTGGGAAAACCACTAGGCCATTCAGCTTTGACCTAGATCACATCCCTTATGAATATACAGTGGAGGTGAAGAATAGGTTTAAGGGACTAGATTTGATAGACAGAGTGCCTTAAGAACTATGGACAGACGTTCATGACATCGTACAAGAGGCAGCAATCAGTACCATTCCAAAGAAAAAGAAAATGCAAGAAAGTGAAGTGGCTGTCTGATGAGGCTTTACAAATTGCTGAGGAAAGAAGGAAAGTGAAAGGCAAAAGTGAAAAGGAAAGATTTACCCAACTGAATGCAGATTTCCAGAGAGGGCCTTAGAAAACATTACTAACAACAAAGCTAGTGGAGATGACAGTATCCCAGCTGAGCTATTCAAAATCCTAAAAGATGATGCTGTTAAAGTGCTGCACTCCATATACCAGCAAACTTGGAAAACGCAACGGTGTCCACAGGATTGGAAAAGTTCAGTTTACATTCCAGTCCCAAAGAAGGGTAATGCCAAGGAATGTTCAAGCTATCACACAATCGCACTCATTTCACATGCTAGCAAAGACATGCACAAGATCCTACAAGCTAGACTTCAGTGGTACGTAGATAGAGAACTGCCAGAAGTTCAAACTGGGTTTCGAAGAGGTAGAAGAATGAGAGATCAAATTACCAGTACCAGAAAAAACATCTACTTCTGCTTCATTGAGTATGCTAAAGTGTTTGATTATGTGGACCACAAAAACTGTGGCAACTCGTTAAAGAGATGGGAGTACCAGACCACCTTACATGTCTCTTGGGAAACCTGCATAAAGGTCAAGAAGTGACATGGGATGTATATTGTCACCCGGCTTATTTAACTTATATGAGGAGTATATCATGTGAAGTGCCGGCCTGGATCAATCACTAGCCAGAATTAAGATTGCCGGGGAAAACATCAACAACCTCAGATATGCAGATGATACAACTCTAATGGCAGAAAGTGAAGAGGACCTGACGAGCCTCTTGCTAGGGATAAAAGAGGAGAGTGCAAAAGTTCGCTTGAAAGTCAATATAAAAAAAACCTAAGATCATGGCATCCGGCCTCATCACTCCTTGGCAAATAGAAGGGGAAGTCATGGAAGCAGTGATAGAATTCACGTCCCTGGGATCCAAGATCACTGGAGACGGTGACTGCAGCCATGAAATTAAAAGACACCTGCTCCTTGGGAGGAAAGTGATGGCGAACCTAGGCAGCATAATAAAAAGTAGAGATATCACCCTGCAAACAAAAGTTGACATAGTCAAAGCGATGATATTCCCAGTAGTAATGTATGGCTGTGAGAGTTGGACCATAAGGAAGGCCAAGCGCCAAAGAATAGGTGCTGGAGAAGACTCTTGAGAGTCCCTTGGACTGCAAGGAGATCAAGTCAGTCAATCCTAAAAGAAATCAACCCTGACTATTCCCTGGAAGACCAGATACTGAATCTGAAGTTCAAATACTTTGGCCACCAAATGAGAAGGGAGCACTCACTGGAGAAGACCCTGATGCTGGGAAAGATTGAAGGTAACAGAAGAAGGGGACAGCAAAAGATGAGATGGTTAGATAGTGTTACTGATGCAATAAATATGAAAATAAGAAATATCCTACTGTTTTTTTAATCAATGGAAGGCAGGCACACTGCAGAGTACATGGACATAGCATAACCCATGTGACCTGGGTACTGAAAAGGCATGTTCCTATATTTGTCTGTAAAATATTGAAAACTTTGCCTTCCATAATTACAGAAGTCTTCAAATAAGAATTCGATTCCACCACTAGTTGACCTACGTACTCTATTCTGACACTTCTAACAGCTTCTTTATATGGTTAGTAATCCTGGTGACCGTAGAACTCACTTGAGCTTCTAATTGGTTTACATTTCCAAGGAATGAATCAGAAGATGAAATGAGCTCAGCTATCTTATAGAGAGCTAGCAAGTGCTTGGCAAGATTGAGGTCTTGTGTAAATAATAGCAGGGTTGCTGTTTCTATTTGGCAGATCTCATTGTATGATAGCAAAGCATGGTGACCCACCTGTGGTTTAGGATGAATCACCCTAGAATTCCTTATCACAACAGTTTTGGAATCTGGAATCTACTACCTAGTTGTTGGATATATAAGTATCATGCCTAGACAGGTAGAAATTGGCCTTGCACATTATACCAAGTATATCTTTAACAGGAAACAAATACAGGTAAGAATTATAAATTAGAAATATGCAGCTTTTATATAATTTGCACTGTGTGAATTAGCCTCCCACTTGTCAAATACCACTTGGTTGTAAGCCTACAATACATTGTGGGCATATGTGCATAGGCCAAAGTTGGTGCAGATAGCTTACTGGAGTATGACAACCAGCTTCCAAAAGGGATCCATTTGTTGGCAAGCTGTGCTTATAAATGTATTTCAGCTGTACTGTGCAATTGCTTATGTGTATGAACTGTATCTGCATCTGTGTGTATGGGTTTGGGAATGCTGTGTAGTCTGACTGCAAGATGCTGTGCCAGTGTGCTGCTTGCATCAACATGCTAATGAGGACACACACACACCTACCCAGCCTGCCTTGGGACAGAGAAGGCCTTCGCCATTATGCTCAGCTGAAAGACTTTTACAAACAACAACTATTCCACCATCTGGAGTTCCTGGAATGGCACGTAACACCTCTTCTGGTTTGCATCACAAGAGAAGACATCCTGTTTAATGCTCTTGGGCCAAGCCAACAGATCTACATCAAAAGGGTTTCCATGGCAATGTAGCTTTCACACCTTGACCAAATGGTCCCATAGAAGTTAGGCTTAGAATTTGAATATTGTTTCACTCCCCCTTAGATAGGTACGTCACCTTCCAATGGCCAATAGACCTAGGAAAGAGGACGGACTATAGGTAAGGGACCAGCCCTAAAACCCAGGTTTTAAAAGGCGTTGCACACCTTTTGTGCTCCGCTAGCCAAACCTACCCCACCCTGCAACTTAAGTATACTGCAGGTGATTCTTAAGCGTTTTCTTGGATCACGACCAAGAGAACCTACACGTGTTGGCTGGTCCACCCGTGTGATATAGAGTCCCTAAAGATAGATCTTTTGTTCCTGTTTTTCCATTGAGAAGATTTCCTTCTCGCCCGGATCAGATAAGTATCAACCGTTACCCTTCTGTGTGCTACCTCCTTGTTAGTCAAAGAGTTATTATTTTCCTTACTGAATGCTTTCTATTACTGCTGTACCTACAGAATCTTGTGTGTTTGTGTGAACGCGTCTGTTTTTGTATGCCTGAGAACAACTATATTTAGTAAAGACAACAATTATCATTAAACATCAGGTGTGTTGTCTCCTTCATAAGGGAATTCGTGAGAGTCCGTCTGATTCCGCCCTCTGGATACATGGGTAAAAGAACTCACGTGCCCCCGTTGTACATAAAACGGTATTGGGCCAGTGGATCAATCCTACCAGAGAGGACTTCCGCTAACACATTTGTGTACAACTTCCATGTACATCAATGTGGTTTCCATATGTCCTCAAATGCTTTCTCTTCCATAAACAGGTATATCTGGTATCTTCTACACTTATTTGTGTCTCACACTCCATAGAGTATTTTCAAAATTAATCTCTAGCATTGCTAATAGAATCATTGCCACATTTTAAATCAAGCACTCATATTTATATCCTTTCCAGTCTTTAAGGATTTTGGCATAATATTATGATATTATGAGATAACCTTTCTGAGACAGATGAGTTCTGATATTTCATTGGTCCTGACAAACAGCTTTGTGGGTGTAGGAAAGGAAATTATATTTTAGGGATGTTGTTAACTAATTTTTTCAACAACTCTAGGTTGATTTGATAGTTCAAGTTATGGTCTCTTCATAATCAGAAGGGAACTGTAGCTGTCCTTCTTCCCAGCTACATTAGCAGAGTTGTTGTCATTAAAATCGACATTTGATGTTGTGTGAGTTGTGTGGAAATTGTGCATAAAGGTAAAGGTAAAGGTTCCCTTGCTCGAAAGCCAGTCGAATCCTACTCTAGGGTTGCGGTCAGGGCTATTTTGGGGCAGGAACGCACAGGAATGGAGTTCCGGCTGGCTCCCAAGTTGGCCACGCCCAGCAGGAACTCATTAGTATAATAGGCCAGACCCAACAGCAGAAACTCATTAGGACTGGCTACATTAGGGGTGTGTGGCCTAACATGCAAAGGAGTTCCTGCTACAAAAAAAGGCCCTGGGTTTTGACAACAAACAAGGTAAACAGAATAACAAGCAAAAGGTGGGTGTGCCTGGATAACCACACTTCTGGTAACATGTGGGTGTGGCCTAATGTGCTAATGAGCTGTGCTGTCAGGGGTGTGGCCCAATATGCTAATGAGTTTCTGCTGTTGGGTGTGGCCTATTATGCTAATGAGTTCCTGCTGGGCTTTTTCTACAAAAAGAGCCCTGGTTGCGGTGCTCATCTCCGTTTCAAAGCCGAAGAGCCAGCGCTGTCTGAAGACATTTCCGTGGTCATGTGGCCGGCATGACTAAACACCAAGGCGCACAGAACGCTATTACCTTCCCACTGAAGTGGTACCTATTTATCTACTTGCAATTTCTTGCTTTCGAACTGCTAGGTTGGCAGGAGCTGGAACTAGAGACGGGAGCTCACTCCGTCATGCGGCACACTCGGGTCTTGAACTGCTGAACTACCGACCTTCCACAGCCTGCAGTTCAGCATCTTAACCACTTGAGCCACCGCAGCATAAAATTGTGCATAAAAGTCATTAAAATGGCATATACTGTAAAAATGGTCAAGAGCAAATAAACACAGCATACAACAGAAGGGCAGTAGACAGGAACGATATCCCTGACTAAGCACAAAGATTTAAAAAATGAAACAAGTATTTGTAGATTACCATTATTTTTCAAGCATATACATATGTAGAGGAAATACTATAGCAAGAAAAGACACCCGTGGGTAATAATCTTGTGTATTGGGTTTTTTTTATGTTCTTGTATTACCAAAGCCTCTGTCAGCTCTGAATAGCACAGTAGATACAGAAGTGCCTGAGAAAGATCTATTGACAAGGTAGAGACTGAGACTGGAGCTATTCATCTGACATCCCTTCTCATGGAATTTTGCCCCTTCCCCACTTGTGAGGACACTGTGACTTTAAGTGGGTGGTGCTTACCATGGTTTAGATCCTAGAGGGTTACAGCAGAAACGCAGAGTCATGGCTGAAGTAGCAAGTCAGTCTGCTCCTTCTAATACGGATTGCTGAGTTATGCAAATAGTTATAATTTATAGTCAAATTTATACCCCGCCCTCCCCGCAAAGCAGGCTCAGGGCGGCTTCCAACAACAACACAACAATTCAGAATAAAAACATAAATAATACAGGTAATAAAATTCTTCTTATGTTATACTGTATCCTGAATCCTGAAAGTTGTTCATAAAGAATATGACACCACTCACTGTCTTTTTTCTTCAGTCCACTTCTCCATACTTATCACCAATGTTCCCTCTAAGCTGTAGAGTCCTGTGAGCAAAAATTCTACTTTTTGAACTACCGGCATTAAAGTTGTGAGCAGGTGATTTGGTTACTGCATAAATTAGTTTGCTCTGGAGCCCTCCTTCCTGAGCTAAGACAAAAATGTGTGAGCTGGAGGCTAAAAAACCGTGAGCAAGCTCACACTAACTCAGCTTAGAGGGAACACTGCTTATGACCACTTGCCTGGCTTTCCAGACTCAGACTTACTCTTGGGCAAGTGGAAAAAACAGTACCCATGATGGAGCTGAGGAAAAGCCTCAGACAGGGGAACCTGGCTGATCTCACCCACCCACTTTCTGCTGCCTACTTTCGTTGATCCAGTAGTGAACCCAGGAGAGGACATGCTTTGTTCACTGCCAAACATAGGCTTCTGTCCTGGGTGAGGAAAGCAGAAAAAAGGAAAACAGTGGAGAGACCTGTTGGGGTAAATAAACCTAGGAGGGTGTAGTTAGATCATGTTTGATTTGCTTGACTATGAAAAAGAAAAATGATGATTTTTGTTAATCTTTTCAAAAGTGACAGCAGGTTTAGCAATTACTCTAACAATTGTATTCTGCAGGCTTGCCTAACTAGGAGGCAGGGCCGGATTTAGACTTGCTGAGGCCCTAAGCTATACAAAACCCAGAGGCCCCCTACTGTTTTAAATTACATCAGCTGGTCTCAGAAAAATTTAAAATATATACGCCTTTTTAATATTTGAAATCATTTTTTATATTGTGTTTTTATTCGAGGCCCCAGCAGATTGCGAGGCCCTAAGCTGTAGCTTATTTAGCTTATGCATAAATCCAGCACTGCTAGGAGGACTACAATACCCTTAATTATCAAACTACATGATATGTAGGACATGTGCAGCACTCTCTGGATGATTTGAAGAAGAAGAGTTGGTTTTTATACCCTGCTTTTCTCTAACCTTAAGGAGTCTCAAAGTGACTCACAATCACCTTCCCTTCCTCTCCCCACAACAGATACCTTGTTGCCCTGCAAAGCAGTTAATGTGCTCTTATGGACTGTATAAGTCATAGGTGATAACATAGACTGTGCAAACCTCTGCTTTTGGGACTGTACTGCGTGGCGACCCAAGGTGATGCCAGTTGAGAATGCACACATAAGAGAAGAAAGTCTTCCTTTGCGTTGCTGTTCCAGTTGGTTCTTCAAGGTTACCTGCCCTCTTACCTGCTGTGAGATGGACCAGTTCCCTAGCTGCATAAAGGAGTCAAATGCCATGCCATGACAAAGTTCAAGAACAAAGAGCTCCAAATGCCATAAGGAGCTCCCTCTGACACACGCAGGCAACCCCCCCTCTACATCTACATGCAAGACTGCAGGTAACCGAGAGGTTCTACACATGGTTGCTTGGACACTAATCTCTCGCCCATCAACATGTTCGCTAAGCCCATCAAGAGACAATAGCCCTAGTTCAGTGACTCATACCCTCTTCATCCAGGTGCCACTCTCCAGTTCAAGTTACTATCTCTCAATATTGGCCACTCCCTGCCCCCCCCCCGTTCCATGTATCCAATAGGTGTGTTTTTGGGATGGACTAACTAGAGGTGTGCCAAGGGGATGTGGCCAGCAGTGCCCTCCCCCTCCAGATACCCCCTTAAAAGGAGGCAGCCATTGCCCCTTGCTCTCTCTCTCCCTGCACTCTACTTTCTATATTCCTTTT
>NW_015172055.1:375556-393009 GCF_001447785.1 Gekko japonicus | reverse complement strand
AGGATCGCTCATCCACTGAGGACAGGTAGATATAACCCACCAACAATTATTCCTGCTAATGCAACAGCCGCTTTACCCTTTCTAAGTTTCTTAGGACTGTGCTTGAGATACATTCAATAAAACAATATTAATTTTACTCTGAAGTCAATCTAAGTCTGATGACTAGTTAGAAGTGGAACCTCTGTATACACCGGTGCTTGCTCCCTAATTTGCCTATTGCCTATTTATAAATCATAATCCCCCATATTGTTAAAATATCAAGGCAATTTGGCTAACAACCTTGTGAGACAGGTGGGGCTGACAGAGTTCTTGAGAACTGTGACTGGACCAAGGTCACCCAGCAGGCATCATCAATCATCATCATCATCATTATCCTGCCCATTCTGGCCTAGACTGGCTCAGAGCAGCTCACAGCAAGATAAAACTTATAATACATAAAACATATTCCTCACATTAATACCTTTTTGATAAATAATACAATAACATAAAACAATATTAAAACAGCAATAATAAAGTTCTAGTAGTTCCGGTGTTTACATTAATACTATTGATCAGCTTCAGTTGTGTGGGGGGGGAGGGGACTAGGCCAGGCAATAGTCACAGGGACCTGTGACTCAGGGCTACCACCATGACTATCAGTTGTTACTAGTACCACTACCAATGGTTATAGTTGTAGTGATGGTAATGGTGGTGGTGATGGTGGTGGCAGCTCCAAAGCCTGGCGGAAGAGCTCTGTTTTGCAGGCCCTGCAGAACTGTAAAAGATCCCACAGGGCCCTGATCTCCTCTGGGAGCTCATTCCACCAGAGTGGAGCCTCCATCGAAAAGGCCCTGGCCCTAGTTGTTGCCAGTCTGGCCTCCTTAGTACTCAGGAGGACCAGACGGTTCTGGGTCCCTGAACGCAGTGCTCTTCGGGGCATATATGGGGAAAGGCGGTCCCTCAGGTATGTCAGACCCTGGCCCTAAAGGGCTTTAAAGGTAAGTACCAGCACCTTGAAGTGAATCCGGTATGCTATAGGCAGCCAGTGCAACGCCTTTAGCACCAGCTGGATGTGCTCCTGAATTGAGAGTCCAATCACTAGCCTGGCCGTGGCATTTTGCACTAGCTGCAGCTTCTGGATTTGTGTCAAGGGTAGCCCCATGTAGAGAGCATTACAGTAATCCTTTATGTGGAGGAATGGGGAATCAGACCTGGTTCTCCAGATTACAGTCTGCCACTCTTAACCAGTACACCATGCTGAAGTTTGGGGAAATGGTATTGGGCAAAGGTGTGTGATACAGAGCTAATTGCAGTTTAGGGCAGTGTAGGTTACTTCAGGGAAACTGTATGGGAGGAAAGGATTAATGAGCTGTTAATTAATGACAAAATAGAACAAAAAACTCCCCATGGGAGGCTCTAATCAATGATATCCAACTTCATGTCTGATTTACTGTAAGACACCGTCACATAACCATGTAAAAGGTAAAGGTTCCCTTGCTTGAAAGCCAGTCGAATCTGACTCTAGGGTTGCGGTGCTCATCTCCGTTTCAAACCCGAAGAGCCAGCACTGTCCGAAGACATTTCCATGGTCATGTGGCCGGCATAACTAAACACCAAGGTGCACGGAACGCTGTTACCCCCCCCCCCACTGAAGTGGTACCTATTTATCTACTTGCAATTTCTTGCTTTCGAACTGCTAGGTTGGCAGGAGCTGGAACTAGGAACTCCTCACTTCGTCATGCGGCACACTTGGGTCTCGAACAGCTGAACTACCGACCTTCCACAGCCTGCAGTTCAGCGTCTTAACCACTTGAGCCACCGCAGCTCCACACAGCCATGTAAGAATGCATAAAAATGAATTCTACCAGCTCTATACAGTGCATGAACAAAGTACTTCTAGCTCATGCCTGTGTGTGATATTGAAATATATGCATTATTTTAACTGGACTTCCTGTGTTTTCTGCAACATGTAAAAATAATGTTATTTATTTATTTAGCATCATAGAATGGCATCTCTTTATCAAATAGATTTTTAAAAAAACTACTTAGGATCCACCCCAAATGCAGAATGCCCTCTCCCAAGTGTTTTTTTTTAAACTTGAGCGCATGTATGTCTGTGTGTGATGACATTTTTGTTCCTTCCCTCCTCCCCAGGGGCATCTCATTGTGCTGAATTGCTCCCGTTTTATTATAGAAATTTCCCATTTTCTTTCCAAAGGGCAGTTAAGAGCTTCAAAAAATGAACAATATCCTTAGTTGCGAGTTTGAGATTAAAATACCACTGTGGATTGGTGACTTCCTGGAATCACATTATGCTACAGACTATCAGTCTCCGTTGCTTAGTGGAGCAAGAAAATGCCAAGCTATGCTGAATCTTAAATGTCAAAGAGGAAAGAACTTCAAGTACAATGCAATGTACTAAAAGGTGTTACTTGGAGGTAGTTCCTTTGACAGAGGTATTGCAAATGAATTGCTGTGGAATTCTCATAATACTGCTAGTATTATTTACTAGTTGATTAAACATGTCACATCCACAATGCTGAACCTCATGAAGGCAATCATTGTGGGTTGCCCTGAAAAAAACGAAGCAAATTAACGATCTTCTATAGCTGTCATTAATCTCCTCCTTGCTGGGTTTCCTAGCTTCCTCAGACTTGCCCTGAGCTCCCACTTACATGGTTGAGTTGGTGATATCTGGGGAACTGGAAAAGATGTTCATCATAATTCAAGGGTCAGAAGAAAGAAAAAAGAGAAGGAATCTTGGCTATAAGGGCTTTTCAGATTTTTTTAAAATAAAAATGCCCTGTTGTTCCTCATTGAATGAGAAAAATAATTTTTAAAATTCCTATGTATAGTCATCACATTTTACTAGTCTCACAATCAATGAGTTGGCTCCTGCGGTTCTGTGCTGCTAATGGATGTGCTTTCCCTTTGCACAAAGTCTCTTCCCCTTGAGTTAGCAGAAGACTCCTTGCTCTGGAGGAAAATGCTGCCATTAGCAGAATGGATCTGTGGGACCCAGTTTGCAGAGGAAATGAAGTTCACCTTGTCCAAAGGCAGTATTTGTGTAGAAGACCAAAAGGGAAGGAAGCCATAGCATAATGTACTAGGGGTCAGGTTGACAGAGGTGTGTTTGTAGTCCTAGGATGCTAAGTAAAGGATATTCTGATTTCATTTGATTGGACCATAGCTGATTTAAGCTGCTAGTGTAGTAGCTTGGTAAAGGATATTCTGATTTCAGATAGAATTCATTTGATTGGACCATAGCTGATTTAAAAAGCCATGGATAAATATACAAGGTAAGAGGTACTGCTGGGAGCAGACAATAATAGGGGGTTGCAAGTAGTTCTCTGAAGTGTGGGGGTTGCCTGGTCAGAAGGAACACAGTTGGGATGAGCTTCAGCTACTCAGCAGCTGAACTTCCATTTGTAAAAGCATGGGGAAAGGCAGTCTAGTCTGGCTTGTTGTCACCAAGGCCTTTTCCTTTCCCCCCTCCACCTTGACCAGTCGCTAGTAGGGTTGCGAAATCCTACCTTGGCTGCAGCGAGGGGAAGTCCCGGCCCTCTCCTGGAGTTCTTCGGCACGCGCGCTTTGCGCGTGCACTGTGATGACATCACCCAGAAGCAACGTCATCACATCGGGCACATTGGGGGTGGGACCACTATCATTCGAAGGGAAATCAAAGAGTTTTCCCTCGAATGATAGAGCGTCCCCCTGAAATGTGCCTGAAGCAACGATGTCACCTCCAGGTGACATCATCACTCTGGGCATGTCTCCATGATCCTGGCACTTTGGGGGTGGGATTCCCCCCAGCAGCCCAATCTGAGCCGGCGGGGAACAGGCCCATCAAGTGGGGATTCCCCCCCCCCCGGGGACCTGGCAACCCTAGTCGCTAGGGTTGCCAGGTCTTGGTTAGGAAATACCTGGAGACTTTGGGGGTGGATCCAGGAGAGGGTGGGGTTTAGGGAGGGGTTTCAGCATGGTACAATGCCATAGAGTCCACCCTTCATAGCAGCCATTTTCTCCAGGGGAGCTGATCTCTGTCAGCCAGAGATCAGTTGTAAAAGTGGGAGATCTCCAGGCCCCACCTGGGGGCTGGAACCCTACTAGTTGCTAGACACACCGATTACAACACTTCCTTTTGTAAAGAAGTAGACCATGGAGTCCACTCACTGAGAGCAAAAAGGCTAGCAAAAGTCCCTCCAAGTGCCTCTCAAGCTGAAGGCCAGCAGCAGAAGGAATTACTTGGTAGTCTATATTTACAACACTTGAGGTAAATTTAAGATGATGCACAAGGTAAACATTCAATTGAAAACTAATTGGATTGTTTTAGCCTTGTCCTTTCCTAATTTTGAATAACCATATTAGTCCACACGAAGTCCAAGAGCTATCTTGGATAATATAGCTGTTTACACATTTTTCTACTTCAAGAACACCTAACTTGAGCCATGGAAGAGAGGGCTTTGTCACCAGGGTAAGAGCAAACTTTGAAAAAGACTGTGTTGATCTACTTACTTCCAACAGTAATGGTAAGATGAGCATATTATAATAGTAGCATAGGGAATATATAACAAATATGAGTGAAGGTCACCTATAGAAAAGATCTATTGAGATTTAATTGCAGTATTCATGAAAGAAACTAATGTCAAGAACCTGAAGTCTTTTAAACTTAGATAATGTGCCATTTTGCTATAACCTTCATGTCACTGCATTCATTATTTGAAGCTAATGTTTTCCCAATCACTTCCCCCCCTTTATTTCAAAGAATGTATTTTGCATTTTCATCAACAGCCAGTCATATGTATGTTAGAAAAAATATATCTATGCTTTGATCAGTCTTACATCTGTAGCAGTTTCTTTTTAGTAAGGATATATATTTCATTGGTAATTGCTGATTCTTACAAACCCCCTGAGAGAGAAACATTCTTGGGAATAAAACCACTTTTCAAAAGAAAAAGAAAAACTGTGTATCAAAGACAAGCTTTCCTTTTAACTGTTTAGTTCTTTTAAGATTTATTTATGGGTTTGGTGTACTTTTCCCTCTCCCCTCCTCTAGGTCCCCTTTCAAATGTGACTTTTCTCCTTACAGGTTTTGACGTTATGAATACTCACTGCTCTTCTGCTTTGTTTGAATGAAATGTCTAAAGTTCCAGGTGCTTTAAAAACAAGTTGTACAGTGCATGTTTTATAAGGCTGTAGCTCTGCTTAGGATTGCACAGGTTTTAATGGGAACCTTTACCTTTACCTTATAAACCATGTAAAACAAAGATGGCCAGATGTCAAACCACAGACCAGACCCAGCTTTTGAAGTAATGTTGTGGGGAGAAAGGGCTCCTTATTTCCATACTGCATTTTTAATTCATACATAGTAAAAAGGGTGTCCACAATTTTACTTATTAGCATGCCGCCTCAGAAGCCCAGAGAAGCTTGGCTCACTTTCAGGTTTTGAGGGTCTGAGGCATAATAAAAAATGACAACACATGATGTTCATAAAAACAAGGTGCAACTCATCATATGCCAATAGCAGGTGTCTAAATGTTAGGCCCCCTTTGAACTTTAGGCCCAGCCAAATGACACTTCTGGCTCCCATTGTGATTGACTCTGCTTATTGTTGGAATATGCAAGGTCTATAGTGCAGCCTTATGAAGAAGACCTGAAGATCACCTTACAAGGGGACAGTTCAAGGACTGGTAGTTGGCATAGCTCAGGGGCGGCCAAAGTTGCTTAACGTAACAGCCACACAGAATAAATGTCAGATGTTTGAGAGCCACAAGACATGAACAAATATTGCACACACGTTTTTATTGAAAAATATGCAAATTTGCTTTTTATTAACATTAAATTAGACTGTGTGAAAGAGCTGCATGTGGCTTCCAATCTGCAGTTTGGCCACCCCTGGCTACATTAGGGACTGCCCACAATTTCAAATTATGTCCTTGCTGTCTCCTAATTGGCTCTTCTGGAGACTTCACTCTTGTAGAGCTTCTGTTGTTGTTCCTCCTTCAGCAGTTAGGTTAGACAGTTAAGGTTCTCTCTTTTCTGTGTTCTATAACAGTTTATTCTTCTTTAGTAAACTTACTTATTTTTCTCTAAACGCTCAATGCTCCACTTCCTTTGCATATTTAAACTCTGCCAACACTTACGAGGGATAAAAAACGAGAAGGAAAAGCCAGCTCCCCTAAAGTTGCATCTGTGTTTTGAATTTTATATGCTATCTCCTAAGTTCCAACTAGAGTTTCCAGGCCACGCTGGGCAACTGGTGGGAGGGTTAGGGTCAGAAGCACAGGAGGACACAATGTGAGCTATGCTGCTATGTTACTTCTGAGGAAAACCCAGAAGTGATGTACAGAATCTCTAGGAATCTTCAGAAACTTTATGAGTTTTCCATCTAGGTTGTGGTGCTTGCTACAACTACCCTATGTCACTTCAGGGTTTTCCTTGGAAGTGTTGTAGCAGCATAGTCCAGGGATGAGAGGGAATCCTGTACGATGTAGCAGCATAGCTGATGTTACCATTTTTCTAATTATTACCTTTCCACAAGGCATGCGAGGCAGAGATGTTCCACCAGGCATTTGGTTGAGGACAGTGACAGGGAAAGTATGACATCTGGCACTCTCATCCCTTGCAACCCCTCCCCCCAAGGAGGCCAGGGGAGCTGATTTTTTCTACCATTCTGTTCCTATTTACTGATCTGTTTTAGGTGGTTTTAATGTTGGTTTTAATATAATGGATTTTGTATATTATTCTGCTGTAAGATGCCCTGAGCCCTACCTGTAAGGCAGGGTGGCCTAGCAAATCAAATCAAATATTTATTAAAAATCCCACTGCCACTCTGAGCAGGTGTGGGCAGCTAGGGCCTACCTAGGATTAAATTTATGCATTCCATAGCTATGAATCCTTCATCTTTTTATTAACTCTGTTATGTAGCCTGACCACTGGAAGGGTAGTTGTTATGGCAAAATTCACATTTGACCATTTGTACAGGATTAGCCCACCCAGGCCAGTCCAGGGATGAGACGGAATCCTGTACTTTTCAGTAAATTAAACAACAAACCACGAGATGGTCTATACCCTCTCTGGTTTCCAGACAATTTGACACCAGAACCTCTTTTCACTAGTCCCTGCTTTTCCTAAGGGAAGAGCTTCTAAACCCTTAGTTGGCATCTGGGACAGAACACATTAGCAACTCAATCCAGAGATGCACGCTTTTTACCCTCCCATGGTAGTGTATGTGGTCAGGGTTAGGCACAAGACTTAGACTTGGAATTTAAGTTACAACATCAGAGACCATTAGAAATAAGAAGGATCTTTATTCAGTACAGAGCACAGCAAACAGACTAGGAGATTACAAAATAACAAAAGCTAGGGCAATTTGCCTTAACTACACATTAATGAGATTCATAGTTACCAAATTCAGGAACATCCAACAGTCCATGTATATACCAAGGGATTTTGAAGGGAAATCCCATCTTGCACAAGCATGTGGTCCAATTCACAAAGCAGGCCTTTGTTTTCCAAGAGACAGCATTTCAGATGCAATAAAACAATGACAGGGGAGAGAGCAAAAGCAAAAGCTCACTCCCATAGGGATCAATCAATAATACCCCAATCTAATCATGATTAGCCGTGGCCATTCGGCCAATCACGAGCAGCAGGGGTGTGTGGCCAATTTCAGGTTGCCATAGCTGCAACACAAGAATGGCTAGAAGTTTGGAGGCCCCTCCTGCAGTTATGTGACCCAGTTTCCAGCTACTTCATTGTGTACGTGACTTCTCGCATGTGGGGCCTAGTGTGGAGCCTTACAGTCTAGCTTCTAGCATGGAAGTGTGAAGAATGTGGGTTATAAAGTTGTTCAGGCCATCTGGCCCATCATTTGGCTTGCAACAGGAAATAAGGCACAGCCTGTTATCAGAAAGACATCACAGGAAAAGGCAGGAGACTTTTAGAAATCAATATTTCTATACACCATCGGACCAATATCTGTAGAAAACAGCAGTTTTGATAATGCAAGTGGCCATTTCAGGCTTAAAATACTGAAGTACAAATGGTCAGCTGTCTTGTTACACAAGAGAAGAGTACAAATGGAGCACATATTAGAAAATGTCAGTTATCTTCTGCTCACCAATTTTTCCCGTGTCTTCCATTAGTACGTCCCCCCCTCACCTTACAGCTTATGCCGGCAAATCAGACTATATTTGCACAAATTTTGTAATGTACCAATTGGCCAAAGTACACTCTGAAACACAGAGCAGCAGGTCTTGCTTGGCAGTTGTTTACACTGACACACACACACACACACAAATGACTGCCTGACAATGCTGCTATTAGTAGCAGGGATGGTGTTAAGAGGCCCCAGTGTTTACCCTGTTTGGTTACACAGCTGCAACATTTAAAGTTATAAAATATGTTCTTCTCCCCTCTTTCGATTTAAATCAAACAGAAGCTTTTTCCAACCAGCCTTAATATACTGAGAAGGGATACAAAAGCATCCCTTCATAAAATGAAACGGATTTTAGATTTAATACCGAGATCTGAAACTGTAGTTTCCTCCTTTTCTGTTATAAGGCTAGCATGTGATTGCTTGCTCCAACTTTTACCTTGATATTATCTGCCGTATTTATTCTAATCTTTTTCGTACTTCACTTGCCAGTTACCAGAGCTCAGCTATTCACTTCTACAAACTCTATGAGGAAATATTAGCTCCAGATCTGGATGCTGAGACTTTTTTCTCAAGCGGTGGACTTTAAGTGAAATCAAGCTCTCGGGAGTGTCTTCTTGCTCTCAGAACTAGATGGTCATTGATTTTACTTCAACTAAGGGGGGAAATGAGAAGCTTGAAAAAGAATGGCATTGACCCAAGACGTGGCCTACAGAACTTGATGTCAGATTGATCTTTGGCATTTAGAGAGATTTTTCATATTACTATCTGAAATGTTTTATTTTTAATTAAAGTGGAAAACAATGGTTTTGGGGGTGCCTAACTGTATGAAAAGCTTCAAGTTACTGCTTTGGGCTTGTGTTGGGACCGGTACAGTACAACGTGTTTTAAAAAGCAAATTGCACAGAAATTCAGTTCTGTGGGTAAGATTTTTACGATAAAGAATAAGCACATGGTTGAGAACAGTATGATGAAATGATCGCATAAAAGTAGTTTGCCTACTTCCTAGTTGTACCAAGTAGATTTAGAAACTAAGGGTGCGGTCACACGGTCCTTTTGATCGGGGTTCACCGCTGCTCCCTCTTGCATTTAAATTTTCTGTTCACATGTGCCAATCTGCCTCCCATGCCGAAGTAGGCTCACTCCTGCAATGGTTCCAAGTTTTCTTGCCCCCGGGAAAATCAAGTATTTTCCTTGCACTTGCACTTTGAATGTGTGATTTCACCCATCTGGACAGCCATCTTTCGCAATGACCGCTCTTTGTACAATTATTTTTTTTTTAAAAAAACCTTCTGGCTTTGAGTGCTTGAGCAAACAAGTGCTCATCCTGCTTGGAGAAAAGTCCTGCCCAACCCAGGAGTGAAGTTTCGTTTCCCCCCCCCGATCGGTGGGGTGGGGTGGGGAGCTATCTTTTCCTCTTTAAATGCTTCGGAATTGACTCACGTTCATAATCAGTCCTTCAACCTCGCTTTCATTTTGTTTCTGCCGCGTGATCTCCTGCGCTTGTCCCAGTTAGCGTCACTAAGTCCATTCGGTCTCACAGCACGGAGAACCGTCGGAACAGAGAGGCACCTCAATTCTCCAGCATTCCACCATCGAAGAGGCAACCTCTTTAAAGTTCCATGGCCAGGGTCCCTTCCCCTTCCCCGGGCCCCTGGAGGGGTTTGCGAGCCTGCGCACCCCCTTCTTTGGCTGGAGCGCAGCTTCACCCCCGGGAGGTCCAGGAGGTGAGTCTGCTAGCGCGCCGCCATAAACCGGAAGTCAGGGTATATACAGATATTTTAAAGGCTCTAGGCAAACCTGAATGAGATCTGAATGTCTCAGTGTGAATGTTTGCCTCAGAGCCACTATGGAGGGTGGTGGTTAAAATGTGGAACCAGTGTTTGCAGACTATACTCATGTTACTAATCTATGCTGAGGGTCCCCTGGGCCAATGCTGAAACAGCAAGAATCTTCCAACTGAGAGACAGGGTTGCCAACTCTGGGTTGGAAAATACCTGGAGACTTTGGGGGTGGATCCAGGAAAGAGGGGGGTTTGGGGAGGGGAGGGACCTCAGCATGGTACAATGCCATAGAGTCCACCCTTCAAAGTAGCCATTTTTTCCAGGGGAGCTGATCTCTGTCAGCTGGAGATCAGTTGTAAAAATGGGAGATCTCCAGGCCCCACCTGGAGGCTGGCAACTCTACTGAAAGATCAAACTTTGCTGAATTATTTTTCAGCTTTGTGCAGCCAGTGTTTTGTAACTTCATGAAAATGTTGTCTTTCGAGTCTGGTGTTACAACTATAAAAGTATATGTAGTTTTGTAAATGTTTGTAAATGAGCGGTGGCTCAAGTGGTTAAGACGTGGAACTGTAGGCTGTGGAAGGTCGGTAGTTCAGCAGTTCGAGACCCGAGTGTGCCGCATGATGGAGTGAGCTCCCATCTCTAGTTCCAGCTCCTGCCAACCTAGCAGTTCGAAAGCAAGAAATTGCAAGTAGATAAATAGGTACCACTTCGGTGGGAAGGTAACAGCGTTCCGTGCGCCTTGGTGTTTAGTCATGCCAGCCACATGACCACGGAAATGTCTTTGGACAGCGCTGGCTCTTTGGCTTTGAAACGGAGATGAGCACCGCAACCCTAGAGTCGGATTCAACTGGCTTTCGAGCAAGGGAACCTTTATCTTTACCTTATGTGTATAAAAGTCTTCGAGCAATTGTGTGTCTGATCCAAGCAGCCAGACAACAAAGCATAGGAGGACTATTAAGACCCTACACAGATTATTGTATTTTGCTTCTTGCAATCATATATACAGGGTCACTAGACACAAGTTCTGGTTGAGCCTAAGTGGGGAGCAATCAGAGGAATCTGAGGATACATAGCTTGGCAAGACATTAAAGCCAGTTTGGGGATATGTTATTTCAAAGAGTGTGTGTGTTTATGGGGGATGCATTTGAGACCACCACCAATGACCCTGATATATTTGATGATAGGTTGAGGAGTGTGTCCTTTTGTTGTTACTCATCTAAACATTCTTCTAAAATGTACAGACACTGTCCATTCCATGCAGAAAATTATTTAAAACAATTCATGGGCACTATTTCTCTTAGTGAAAGTTCTGCTCTTTGCTCCTGGATGAATCACCCGCTTTAGTCCCCTGCACTTCGCAGGACACAGCTTTAGCTATGTCCATACTGCAGCATGTCACACTGTGGAACCTCAAATGGGAAGCCAGAATGCTTTCTGTTCCCCCTTCTATTCCTTGTTCTCCAATCCAAAATCCAACCAGAATCTACCTAGGCTGTGATGATTTCTCCCTGCCCTGGTACCTTGTGAGGCAGGTGGGGCTGAGAGAGTTCTGAGAGAACTGTGACTGGCCCAAGGTCACCCAGCAGGTTTCATGTGGAAGAGTGGGGAATCAAACCCAGTTTAGAGTGCTGTTCTTAACCACTACACCACACTGGCTCTATCAGAAAGGACTGAGGCAGATGGTGATAAAAATATGAAATAATTCATTATAATTAAATTTAAATCCTATCAAACAGCTATGAAAGTAACATACTAAAGGTCTTGACACCAAAAGTCAGCTGGCAAAATCCAGGTAAATAACGAGGCGTTGTTTCAAACCCCTGCTGAGATTTGATCTTTGGTAAGTCACCATAAAGAATTCCACAAAACTGGGACAGCTAGCAAAAATCCTCCGTATGCACACTCTGTATGAGAATGTGACATAGTCATATTCACAGTACACTTCACAGATCTTGAAGTGCAGTATCTTAAATGTAGCACATAGGAATGCCCGAACACCTGCCAGTTCAGTTTGCATCCTGTTTGCCAGTGGCAATCAGGGAGCTGATTAACTGATGACAAGTCAGCCATCCAAAACCTGTTTGTGTCTGTTCACGGGAGCAGGCTACTTCCAGCCATCAGAAGCTGACTTCCAGCTATGAGGGATTCAGCTGGGAGTCAGGTTCTGATCCCTGCTAGGGAAGTCTGTTTCCAATTGTGATACTCTATGAATAAAGATGGTGAAGGGTCTGAAGACCAAGTCCTATGAGGAAAGGTTGAAGGAGCTGGGTATGTTTAGCTTGAAGAGGAGACAACTGAGAGGTGATATGATAACCATCTTCAAGTACTTGAAGGGCTGCCATATAGAGGATGGTACGGCATTGTTTTCTGTCGCCCCAGAAGGTTGAACCAGAACCAATGGGTTGAAATTATTATTATTATTTTAGAATTTTTTATTGCTTTTCACTAACCAATGGGTTGAAATTAAATCAGAAGAGTTTTTGGCTAAACATTAGGAAGAACTTTGTGACAGAGCAGTTCCTCAGTGGAATAGGCTTCCTTGGGAGCTGGTGGGCTCTCCTTCTTTGGAGGTTTTCAAACAGAGGCTAGATGACCATCTGACAGCAATGCTGATTCTGTGAGCTTAGGCAGATCATGAGAGGGAGAACAGGAAGGGTTGCATCAGTGCTTAGTTCTTGTGGTCCTTTCTTATATGCCCAGGGAAATGCTGATTGCCATGCTGGAGTCAGGAAGCAATTTTTCTCCTGGCCAGTTTGGCTGGAGATCCTGGAGGGTTTTTTTTTGGGGGGGGGTCATCTTCTGGGGATGGAACAGCGGTCACTGTGGGTGTGGGGGGTATTTGTGAATTTCCTGCGTGGTGTAGGGGGTTGAACTAGATGACCCTGGAGGTCCCTTCCAGCTCTATGATTCTATGTTCCTGATCCTTTTCAAGGCTCCAGTTGGAAGGGAGAAATGCTGTTGCAGATGAAATCAGGAGAATTAAAGAAAAACAAAATGCCTGCTGATAAGGGCAATGATGGTAAGTACCTGGGCATGAAAAAAAATCAAGGATTTTTCAGGGGATTTAAAAAATTTTTTTTTGGTATTTTGTGACTCTGTGTGTGTGCACCTGGAAGTCATGGTGACCCCTGGTGACTGACCGCTACTGGGGGACTTGAAGATATTCAGAGAGGTGGCTGAATAAAGCCTGCCCCCGCTTCCCACTTCTGGTATTTGAAGGAGGTCTCCCATCCTAGTACTTGCCAGAGTCAACCTTGCTTAATTTATGAGATCTGACAAGATTGGACTTGCCTGGGCTATCCAGGTGAGGGCACAGGGTTTTGTTTTTTTAAAATAACGCCTAAGGATCCCAGATTTGTGTTTACCATTCCAGAAAGCACAGTAATGACACAAAACAGTGGTTTTTGTGTAAACTTTTGGCTTGGGAATTTCTGGATGCCTACCCCTAATTGTGGATGTCAAACGAGGTATATTCAGCTATGGAACAGGTTCCCCAACTGAAAGTACAAGCATGGGAAAGTGTGCCGATCTCTGCCAGTACCTTTATGACAACGAGAGCTCATTGGGTTTGCAAAGCCCCTGGAATGGTAAAGCAGTTGTTCCCTATGCTTGCAGAAAATCATACTTTCAATGTATGTACTTTATAAAATTGAAAATTTGGAATTTGTAAGGATGGTCCTACAATATTATATACACAGCAATGAAACAAAGATTTGCAGGGAATGCACAAATTTTAAAAAGCCTCATTGGTTTAGAATGATGTTATAACTCAAATTATTAATCCTGATAAGATGATGGAGAAAAACGCCTGCTGCCATTCTTGGAACTTCAAGAGTGAGTGAGGCAGGAAACAAGAGGCTCTCAGGAGAAAACAGAAGGTAGCTTTTTCCTGTCCCTTTCCTGCCCAAGATGCCTATCAGACTGGTTTGGCAGGAGGGCTTTCTAAATTATGTATTTATTTATTTATTAGATTTATACCCTGCCCTCCCCAAACGGGCTCAGGGCAGCTGACAACAGAGGCAAATGTTATAACAAACAGTTAAAACAGCATAAAACAATAATTAAACAGCATAAAAACAGTCATTAAATAAAGTGCAGTGCTCTTGATGTTAAATCTTCTTAGTCCAAGATGGGTTCCATTTGTCAAACCTAACCTGACAACATATGTTCTTCGGTCATCTACGCGTCTGCCCAGGGCTGGCTCACCTCCAGGTCTAATCCACCGTCGAAGATGGCAACTTGGTGGTGGTACTATGACAGCCTGGCAAAGGCCTGGCGGAAGAGCTCCCTCTTGCAGGCCCTGCGGAACTGCGCGAAGTCCCGCAGGACCCGAATCTGCTCTGGGAGCTCGTTCCACCAGACAGGAGCCGCCGTCGAGAAAGTCCTGGCCCTGGTTGCAGCCAGCTTGATGTCCTTGGGGCCAGGAACCACCAATGGGTGCTTTAAGGGTAATTTAAATGTAGAAATTCTTTCCACCCCAGGCTTATGTGGAGGGGCAGAGAGGGGCAAAGAATATCAAGGGGATACAGCAACACATGACAGATTGTTAACAAACATGGAAGCCTGTATCTATATGCAGGGTCATAGGTAGCTTAGGGACATCCAAGAGCTTATTCAAAGTTTACTTTTATTGACCAGAATTCAGAGGGATCTATGAACAAAACACTTCCTCATGTACAGGAAGATGCTTTTCTTCTGCCGCAACACCTGGGCTGTCACTGGAATGCTGCTCTGAAGGATTTCCTGACACTGAGATGTACTTTCCTTTGAGGATATGCTCGGCTGGTCCTGGGAGGGAGAGCCAGCTGTTTGTCACAGAGATGAGTATAGATGTCAGGAATACGCCTTCCTTTGTACCATGTAAATAGTGCTATTATTTTCTATTTCAGTGTGTTTACATGGCTCATGAGCCAGCAGAACATTCTGCAGTGATTGCACCTCTGGGAAGGATAATAATTTAGATTAAAATGTTTTAAATAAGTTTAAACTTTTTTTTTGCTCCATCTAAAAAAAAAAAAATCAGCCTCCTCAGTTTTATCTGATCTGTGGAAAGCCTATCCTCATTTCCACTCGCATCAGGAAATCTTAATATTCCCACCAGGACTTCTTATTAATCTCTGATTGATCCTCCTGAAGAAAAAAAAGTATGTATGCTTCCTAGGTAACATGCTTTTCACTGGAATCAATACTGTGGGGTACCATTGTGATTATAGGCTTCTGTTCTTATCATCTTTCTCCTTACTTTGCAAGGTGCCTGTTGCTAGCGTTGGGTAAAGGTGAGGAGGATTTTAGCCTAACCCTTCTTAAATTGATAGTATGCAAAGGACGTTTCAGTAATAAAGGGATACATCCAGGGGTCATTTCGTAGAAAAAGAGCTAGGGGAACTCATTAGCATAACTCATTAGCATATGCCACACCCCCTGACATCAGGGGCCCGGCAGTGGACCTGCAAGGCCAGCGGGAGTGCAAGGAAGCCCCGCCAAGGCCCTCCCTGGCCCCAGGCAGGCAGGGGTGGGGAGAGGCGAGGAGGAAGCAACTTACCCTCCCTCTTCTCCTGCCTCCTCCTGGCTGAATGAGGGCTGGAAGCGGGGCGGCTGGAAGCAGGGGGCGGGGCTTTATTATGTGCCCCGCCCCCTGCACCTCACCCGGGGGAACTGCGTTCCCCCGCGTTCCCCCCCCCGAAATGACCTCTGGATACATCTGAAATAATATATACACTGGGGAAATTGATTGCTGCATCCTGAGGTTTTCCAAATTATCAGCACACAAAACACGGAGAAAATGGCCAAAGACACTATCTCTCCTTATATATAAAAGAATAGCCTCTGATACAGGAAGAAAAACAGCCCTGCCTGGTCGGCCCTCCTGAATATACCTGTTGGCACCCAGAGCTGGGCTGAAGAGGCCCAGCTGGAGAAATCCATGGTGGTGAAACTATGTTGGCTGGGGATTCAGGAGGGCTTTCTCTGCTGCCAGTTCTAATTTCTGGAACTTCCTTTCCCATAAATTATATGTGACACTTTTGTTGCAAAGTTTACAATGGCAGCTCAGAATGTTTATTAAACTTCTTTGGAAGGCCTTTTAAATCTCAACTCCTACACTGATTTTAGTTTCCGGTGATAAATAATTTTCTGTTTTTTGCAGATTATGTTTTTAGCTTGGATTTTTATGTTATCATTGCTGTTGAGTGTTATTCAGTGTAAGCTTTGAGCAATTACCACATTGGAAAGATGGCATATAAATGTCCTCAATCAATCACTCTTACTTAGCTTCCTGTTTCAGCAGCAGGCTGCCAGAGGCTTGAAGGAATTGTCCAACCACAGCATAAGGATATTGCTAGCTGATCCCTGTGTTTTTTTCCCACCAGCACCAATACTGTCATTGCATTACTGTGTTATAAAATGAATTTAAAATATTGTGAAATCCCATGTGGAGCCCCAAGAGTCTGCGGATTCCAAAGCTCTAGCCTAAAGGTATTAACTCATTTGTTACAAGGGCTGGATCTGACATAAATGTAATTTTGTTGGGCCAGGCCGTCATGTGTGCCCTAAAATGTAATCCAGGTACCAGAGATATAAACTTTATAAAGGTTACAGGCAAGCCCAATTAACAATATTATTTTTTACTCAGAAGACAAGCATGCGTAAAACATTAACATTCTTACAGTATTTCCTTACAGTATCTCTTTGATGCCTGCCCTCCCACTTTCACCGCCCATTACACATTAGCACTAGAACACTATACGGGAACATAATGCACAGCCTCTGTCATCTGGCAATAAAGTAATGACCAGTTGCTTGCAAAACAGATAAGAGCCCTGGACAGGCTGGTCATAAGCAGAGTTCCCTCTAAGCTGAGTTAATGTGAGCTAGCTCAGTTTTTTAGCCCCCCGCTCACATATTTTTGTCTTAGCTCAGGAATGATGGCTCCAGAGCAAACTAATTTATGTAGTAGCCAAATCACTCACCCACAACTTTAATGCCAGTAGCTCACAAAGTAGAATTTTTGCTCACATGACTACACAGCTTAGAGGAAGCATTGGTCATAAGGCTTCATTCAGGCCAAGAGGTTTCTGCCTCTCCCTTCATGATGTACCTCAAACATTTAATACATGTGATTTACAGGGATCCTTTCCTGCAGGAGCGCAAAGGAGCGGAGCTCTGGCAGTAAGGAACCCAGGGGGCGGGCACATGCAACAAGCCCCGCCCCCTGTTCCCAGCAGCCCTCAGTCAGGCAACGAGGAGCAAGAAGCAGCCAGTTAAGTTGCATTCCTCCCTCTGAGTGTTTTTAACCCAGCTGAGTGTACTTCTGTGGATATTCTCACATCACTTCCATGCCAGCCCCCACTCATCATCGTGGGTGTCCACAGCATCTCTTGTGGCAGTTTTTATTCTGACTCCTTTTAATTATGAGTAATCATTTTAAAAGAAATGGCTGCAAGATTTAATACAGTGCCTCATTTCAAACTCAATACAATGCAATTCATGATGTGGAAGAGGTTTGGGTTGTGATAAAACAAGAGCACATG